>NC_084569.2:43262458-43374958 GCF_033978685.3 Nerophis lumbriciformis | reverse complement strand
CCTAACCCTAACCCTAACCCTAACCCTAACCCTAACCCTAACCCTAACCCTAACCCTAACCCTAACCCTAACCCTAACCCTAACCCTAACCCTAACCCTAACCCTAACCCTAACCCCTAACCCTAACCCCTAACCCTAACCCTAACCCTAACCCTAACCCTAACCCTAACCCTAACCCTAACCCTAACCCTAACCCTAACCCTAACCCTAACCCTAACCCTAACCCTAACCCTAACCCTAACCCTAACCCTAACCCTAACCCTAACCCTAACCCTAACCCTAACCCTAACCCTAACCCTAACCCCTAACCCTAACCCTAACCCTAACCCCTAACCCTAACCCTAACCCTAACCCTAACCCTAACCCTAACCCTAACCCTAACCCTAACCCTAACCCTAACCCTAACCCTAACCCTAACCCTAACCCTAACCCTAACCCTAACCCTAACCCTACCTTTTCTACCTTACCTACCTGAGTTTCCATCATAGTTTTAGCCCACCCACTTTAATTTATTACACCAAAAAAATACACGTATTTACCAACAATGGCGGCGTGGGAGGACGAGGAGTGGCACCTGGTCCGTCCCCGCGGACGGAAACAGCGCCCGCAGCGCGAAATGGTTCCGCCTCCTCGACCCCCGCCTGAGAACAGCCGCTATCACGGTCAAAACAGCCGTTTTGAGGACCGCTTCCACCACCCTCCCCGAAGAACATATGCGGAGGTGGCTCAGGGGTGTCCTGATAATTTTTTCGGCGGCCATTTTCGCCCCTACGGTGACACACGTCGCCGTGATTATGACGCACGTGGGATGCGCGACAGCGCCCCACAGTGGCGAAACAACGGCACTACACGCCAAAATCATAATAATTTTTTCAGAGGCTTCCAACCTCAACATTCCAATTTTTCAGGACATGATATGCCCCCTCAAAATAGGGTACATTTCCCTCCCACCCACCCTGATCCTCCCAACCCCAGGGAGACTTATAGGGTCTATCAGAGGGGGAATAAGCACAAACCAGCACGGGGAAAACGCCCCAACAATAATAATAATAAAAAAACAGACAGGAATAATGACACACGTCCCCCCAGGGCATCTCACCCTGATAACCAGGACTCTGATTTTAGCGCAATTGCTAAAATGATGTATAACATCATCAAAATAGTACACCATTTAAAAAATGTCAGCAAAGAACACCAACCACAAACCATCACTAGGATGGAACTTACCTTGACGACGGGAATTCGACCAGCTGTCACCAACCCCGACACAGAAGACCTGATCATGGGAAATGCCAAAAATTGGGCATACACCACGGTCCTAATTCTCCGGCAACACTATAATAAAGCACTCCAATTAGAAGTGGATAAACTGGGGGGTTTTATTGCACAGAACTGGAAAGCCCCATTCCAGGTGGCCAAGGCGTGGGCCAAGGCACACTTGGGGCGCAGGCTGACGGCCGACACGCTCCGGCAGGCCGAGTCTCAAGTGGACTCGGTCTGGGTGGACACCCGTGCCGTTGAGGAGGTGGTGCGCCCTGCGCGGCTCCGACGGGCCGGGTCTCGAAGGGGCTCGGTCTCGTTGGACAACCGTGTGGTCATGGAGGTGGTGCACCCCACACTGCCCCCGCCGGTCCTGATACCACCTGCCGCTGCGCACGCCACGGTGGCCACCATGACCGACCCCGTCGGCGGTGAGTGGTCCCCTGAAGTAGAGCAGGATTTGGGCCCGCGGGGACAGGTGACTCCTGTCCCCTTCCCGGTCTTATCGCCTTCCTCTCCGGCTGCCGAACCATCTACGGCCCAGAGAGCGGCACGACCTCGCAGGCCTTGCAGCAGACCGGCCGACGACGCTATCGTCGAGGCTCCCTTGGTCCGGCCACTGGGGCCGCGACCACGGGTCGGGACTGACACTGGGGTCCTTCCTGCGGTCTCCGATACGCCACCTCGCTCAGTTCCACCTGTTGAGCACAGTACGTCGGTTTTGGTACATGGGGAGCAGAATGTGCGGGGGACTCCTGGCCAGCCAGAGACTGACCAACACTTACCTGAGAAGCAGGGGTTACCTGCGTCGGAACGGTCTTCCCCTGACACGCCTCCACCCTGGTACATACTCTACCCTGACCTGTCGCAAGAACCCCTCCTGGACGCGCCCATCCCGGACGCATCCCCCCCGGACACGCCTCTCCCGGACGCGCCCCTCTCGGACACTCATCTTCCGGACGCGCCCCTCCTGGACGCGCCCATCCCGGACTCACCCTTCCCAGACACGCCTCTCCCGGACGCGTCCCTCCCGGACACGCCTCTTCCGGACGCTCCCCTACCGGACGCGCCCCGCCCGGAGACGCCTCTTCCGGGCTTGTCACCAAGTTGGTGCCAATTGTTTTCTGGAAGGCAGAAAACAACAAAAACAGTCACTTCGGCTTCTCAGCCGACAGAAGACAATGTTACGACGCAGGGTACCACGCCAACGAGTCCGCACACTCCCAGGAAGCCCACCAGACACATCAGCACAAATCGAAGGAAGATGGATTGGCACCTGTCTGTCGGCAGGAAGGTCCTGGTGATCGGTGACTCCAACATCAGTCGCCTTCCACCCACCCGTCACCCGGACCTCCAGATTGACAGCTACCCGGGGGCCAAATTTCTCCACGCAGAGGCCATCCTGCAAAAAACGGCAGTGAGTCCTGAGGTGGAGAAGGTCATCCTAGCATTCGGCATCAACCATAGGGAGCAAAAACCCAAGGTTACCACCCTCAAACAGCTCCTAAGGGCCCTTAAAGCGGCCAGAACGGCCTTCCCAAATGCCGAAATCTCTATCCCCCTCCTCAATTTCTCTGAATCCCTGCCCGAGGAACACAAGGCCAACCTCCGCATGATCAACACCTACATCAAAGACCGCCACAACTTCATCCCGACACTCGCCAACGAGGAGTTCGCTACAGGGAGGGACAAGATCCACTGGACCCATGACACAGCCAAGAAAATGATGGAGCACTGGCTTCGCTATTTAAACTTGACCTCCCCAAAATCCCGACCTCTCGGGGGGGGAACATTAACACAAACAAAAACATTGTAAATTTAACAAAACATTTCAGACTTACCTCCTCGCAGCGCTCCCTCCTTGACAAGGGCCTCAGTTTCGTCCCGTCCACCAGCCTCAGTCCCGAGTGGCACCATCAGGTAAAATTCGACCTGCAAGAATACCACAGGAGGGTCAAACTTGCAGTTTTTTATGAAAAGCAAGGGTCCCTCGGGCCGCGACCTTTCACTCCGAGGTCCGAATGGGAGCCCTCACCGGGACTGCTTCCTCCAGAGGTCCACACGCTGGTCCTGGCGGACGAGCACCCAACGCTCCTATCGGGTTGCGCCCTCGCGGTCGCGCCCAACCTGACGCGGGACGAAACGGAGGCCCTGCATAGTCTGAAAAACAACAATAACATAGTAATTAAACCGGCAGACAAGGGTAGCGCAGTGGTAATTATGGACAGGTCTCAATATGTCTGGGAGGGCACCAGACAATTGAGTGACACCACTTATTATAAATCATTGGCCGCGCCCATCTACCCCGAAACTATCCCTATGATAGAAAGCATAATTCAAAATTTATTGAAAAAGCGATTTATAAATGACAAACAAAAGACCTACCTCTTGGGCGAATCGGAGCCCCGCCCCCGCAGGTTCTACTTGCTCCCCAAGATCCACAAGGAACGACACAAGTGGAGCCGACCACACGAGATACCCCCGGGCAGGCCCATTGTGTCCGACTGCGGCAGTGAAACCTACCGGACGGCGGCGCTCTTAGATCATTTTTTGACCCCACTCTCCATCAAACATGAGAGCTACCTCAAAGACACCTACGATTTTATAGAAAAGGTAAAAAATATTGTTATTCCCCAAGAGGCCATATTATTCACTATAGACATAGATAGTTTATATACCAATATAGATATAGACCAGGGCATCCAAGCCGTAAAAAACATATTCTATAAATATCGAGATGTTAGCAGACCAGAAAAAGAACTTCTGCAACTTCTCGATATTAACCTGAGGAGGAATGACTTTGAGTTCAACGGCCGATTTTTTCTACAAATCAAGGGCACGGCCATGGGTAAGAAATTCGCTCCAGCCTATGCGAACATCTTTATGGCAGAATGGGAGACCTCTGCCCTGGCTGCCTGCCCAATTAGGCCCCTCCATTATCTACGCTACTTGGATGATATCTGGGGGGTTTGGACTCATTCCATGGAGGAATTTGAGGTGTTCCGCCACACCCTGAACACCCACAACCCCAGTATCACCATCAAGTGTACCACCAGCCCCACGTCAGTGGATTTCCTTGATACTACCACCTTCAGGGGTCCGGACTTCACCTCCACCCACCATTTGGACATTAAGGTCTTCTTTAAAGAGACGGACACCCATGCCCTCCTCCACAAAACCAGCTTCCACCCCCGACACACCTATGCGGGTTTGGTGAAGTCCCAACTTTTGAGGTTCCACCGGATCTGCACCAGACGGGAGGACTTTGTGACGGCCACGGGAGCCCTGTTCACTGCCCTGAGGAAGAGAGGGTATTCCAGGTCCTTCCTCAGGAGACAGTTCAGGTGCTTCCTGGACCCGAAAGGGCCTCCCCCTGGCGAGCACATGATCCCCCTCATCACTACCTTCTCGCCTGCAGCGGTACAGGTTACCAGAAGGGTGAAGGAGAATTTTGGTACCTTTATCGAGAAGAGCGGCAAACTCAAGGACCATTATCTCGTCTCCGCTTACCGCAAAAATCCCAGCCTGGGCGATCTGCTGGTCAGGGCTCGGATCAGCTCTGCCGGAGATCCGCCCCCGGCTCGGAGCAGCGCTCCCTTGCGGCAAATCCCGTGGCTGGTCAATCGCCACAGCGGGAAGGTCTTTCGACCGCTGTGCAGAGGGGACGGGCAGACCAAAAACTGCATATATGTCATCCTCTGCCAGCGTTGCCACATCATGTATGTTGGGGAAACGGGCAACACCATCGCCACCCGTTTCCACCAGCACAAACACAATATCGTCCGGCGGAAGAACACCACCACCCACCTCGTGCAACATTTCATCCGGCACGGGTGGGCTTCTGTCCGGGCGTGTGTGGTCCAGGCCAACTCCAGATGGAGTGTCGCCCAACGGAGGCGGGCGGAACGCCTCTGGATCAACAAACTGGGGACCAGACACCCGGGGGGCCTCAACGAGGCGTGAGTGCGAGCCCGCTGGACCACAGACGGACCGTGCACACCCTTCTTTTTTATTTTTTCCTTATGCCTAAACCTAACCCTAACCCTAATCCTAACCCCACCCCCAACCCTAGCCCTAACCCTAACCAACTCTTTTCTTTATGCCTAACCCTAACCCTAATCCTAACCCTAACCCTAACCCTAACCCTAACCCTAACCCTAACCCCAACCCCAACCCTAACCCCTAACCCTAACCCTAACCCTAACCCTAACCCTAACCCTAACCCTAACCCCTAACCCTACCCTAACCCTAACCCTAACCCTAACCCTAACCCTAACCCTAACCCTAACCCTAACCCTAACCCCCTAACCCTAACCCTAACCCTAACCCTAACCCTAACCCCTAACCCCTAACCCTAACCCTAACCCTAACCCTAACCCTAACCCTAACCCTAACCCTAACCCTAACCCAACCCTAACCCTAACCCTAACCCTAACCCTAACCCTAACCCTAACCCTAACCCTAACCCTAACCCTAACCCTAACCCTAACCCTAACCCTAACCCCTAACCCTAACCCTAACCCTAACCCTAACCCTAACCCTAACCCCCTAACCCTAACCCTAACCCTAACCCTAACCCTAACCCTAACCCCGGGGTCCCTGGGGGGTGTGCGTCTGGTGGGGGGTCACTGGGCGGATTGTTGATGGACAGTGCCTAACCCTAACCCTACCCCCAACCCTAACCCTAACCTTAACCCCCAACACCTAACTAGCCCGTGCCTCCGGTCTGTCCGTTGGGTGGCGCCCTGCCCTTCGTACGGCCCCCTGGTGGCTCTGTTTGGCATCGTTTGAGTGTGGTGTTGGCCGATTGGCAGACCCAATTAAGAAAAAATAGGGGTCAGAGGTCACAGACATGGAGAACTTATCTGGATTTTTTTCTTGAAGTGATTTAATGATTTAATACTTCTTTAATTGTGTGTGGTGATATTGACTTGATATTTACTTGTGTGCAGTGCTGTGATATTAGAGTGCTCCACCCAGCTGGTCTGGATGAATTATACTTACCTTCTGGAGTGATTATGTAACCAGATAGTTCTCTTTTGTCTGTGGAGTGACTAAGTATTGCAGTTGTGTGCAGACGCCACCTGCAGGCACTCGGGAGGAGCGACTGATTGCAGTTGGGAGCGCAAGCCACGCCCCCTGCAGGCTCTTCTATAAAACCTCGTTTTGCAATTCTGGCTCATTTTTCCTCCAGCAGATGAGGGGACATCTTGCTCAGAGAGAGGTAATGAGGCCAATTTCTCAAAATTTCATGCCTGATGAGGTCATGCAGACCGAAACGCGCGTCGCATGATGAAATTTGATTGAATAATGTGTCTGACGCCACGTTCGGCGGTGTTCGTTCGGGGTCCCTGGGGGGTGTGCGTCTGGTGGGGGGTCACTGGGCGGATTGTTGATGGACAGTGCCTAACCCTAACCCTACCCCCAACCCTAACCCTAACCTTAACCCCCAACACCTAACTAGCCCGTGCCTCCGGTCTGTCCGTTGGGTGGCGCCCTGCCCTTCGTACGGCCCCCTGGTGGCTCTGTTTGGCATCGTTTGAGTGTGGTGTTGGCCGATTGGCAGACCCAATTAAGAAAAAATAGGGGTCAGAGGTCACAGACATGGAGAACTTATCTGGATTTTTTTCTTGAAGTGATTTAATGATTTAATACTTCTTTAATTGTGTGTGGTGATATTGACTTGATATTTACTTGTGTGCAGTGCTGTGATATTAGAGTGCTCCACCCAGCTGGTCTGGATGAATTATACTTACCTTCTGGAGTGATTATGTAACCAGATAGTTCTCTTTTGTCTGTGGAGTGACTAAGTATTGCAGTTGTGTGCAGACGCCACCTGCAGGCACTCGGGAGGAGCGACTGATTGCAGTTGGGAGCGCAAGCCACGCCCCCTGCAGGCTCTTCTATAAAACCTCGTTTTGCAATTCTGGCTCATTTTTCCTCCAGCAGATGAGGGGACATCTTGCTCAGAGAGAGGTAATGAGGCCAATTTCTCAAAATTTCATGCCTGATGAGGTCATGCAGACCGAAACGCGCGTCGCATGATGAAATTTGATTGAATAATGTGTCTGACGCCACGTTCGGCGGTGTTCGTTCGGGGTCCCTGGGGGGTGTGCGTCTGGTGGGGGGTCACTGGGCGGATTGTTGATGGACAGTGCCTAACCCTAACCCTACCCCCAACCCTAACCCTAACCTTAACCCCCAACACCTAACTAGCCCGTGCCTCCGGTCTGTCCGTTGGGTGGCGCCCTGCCCTTCGTACGGCCCCCTGGTGGCTCTGTTTGGCATCGTTTGAGTGTGGTGTTGGCCGATTGGCAGACCCAATTAAGAAAAAATAGGGGTCAGAGGTCACAGACATGGAGAACTTATCTGGATTTTTTTCTTGAAGTGATTTAATGATTTAATACTTCTTTAATTGTGTGTGGTGATATTGACTTGATATTTACTTGTGTGCAGTGCTGTGATATTAGAGTGCTCCACCCAGCTGGTCTGGATGAATTATACTTACCTTCTGGAGTGATTATGTAACCAGATAGTTCTCTTTTGTCTGTGGAGTGACTAAGTATTGCAGTTGTGTGCAGACGCCACCTGCAGGCACTCGGGAGGAGCGACTGATTGCAGTTGGGAGCGCAAGCCACGCCCCCTGCAGGCTCTTCTATAAAACCTCGTTTTGCAATTCTGGCTCATTTTTCCTCCAGCAGATGAGGGGACATCTTGCTCAGAGAGAGGTAATGAGGCCAATTTCTCAAAATTTCATGCCTGATGAGGTCATGCAGACCGAAACGCGCGTCGCATGATGAAATTTGATTGAATAATGTGTCTGACGCCACGTTCGGCGGTGTTCGTTCGGGGTCCCTGGGGGGTGTGCGTCTGGTGGGGGGTCACTGGGCGGATTGTTGATGGACAGTGCCTAACCCTAACCCTACCCCCAACCCTAACCCTAACCTTAACCCCCAACACCTAACTAGCCCGTGCCTCCGGTCTGTCCGTTGGGTGGCGCCCTGCCCTTCGTACGGCCCCCTGGTGGCTCTGTTTGGCATCGTTTGAGTGTGGTGTTGGCCGATTGGCAGACCCAATTAAGAAAAAATAGGGGTCAGAGGTCACAGACATGGAGAACTTATCTGGATTTTTTTCTTGAAGTGATTTAATGATTTAATACTTCTTTAATTGTGTGTGGTGATATTGACTTGATATTTACTTGTGTGCAGTGCTGTGATATTAGAGTGCTCCACCCAGCTGGTCTGGATGAATTATACTTACCTTCTGGAGTGATTATGTAACCAGATAGTTCTCTTTTGTCTGTGGAGTGACTAAGTATTGCAGTTGTGTGCAGACGCCACCTGCAGGCACTCGGGAGGAGCGACTGATTGCAGTTGGGAGCGCAAGCCACGCCCCCTGCAGGCTCTTCTATAAAACCTCGTTTTGCAATTCTGGCTCATTTTTCCTCCAGCAGATGAGGGGACATCTTGCTCAGAGAGAGGTAATGAGGCCAATTTCTCAAAATTTCATGCCTGATGAGGTCATGCAGACCGAAACGCGCGTCGCATGATGAAATTTGATTGAATAATGTGTCTGACGCCACGTTCGGCGGTGTTCGTTCGGGGTCCCTGGGGGGTGTGCGTCTGGTGGGGGGTCACTGGGCGGATTGTTGATGGACAGTGCCTAACCCTAACCCTACCCCCAACCCTAACCCTAACCTTAACCCCCAACACCTAACTAGCCCGTGCCTCCGGTCTGTCCGTTGGGTGGCGCCCTGCCCTTCGTACGGCCCCCTGGTGGCTCTGTTTGGCATCGTTTGAGTGTGGTGTTGGCCGATTGGCAGACCCAATTAAGAAAAAATAGGGGTCAGAGGTCACAGACATGGAGAACTTATCTGGATTTTTTTCTTGAAGTGATTTAATGATTTAATACTTCTTTAATTGTGTGTGGTGATATTGACTTGATATTTACTTGTGTGCAGTGCTGTGATATTAGAGTGCTCCACCCAGCTGGTCTGGATGAATTATACTTACCTTCTGGAGTGATTATGTAACCAGATAGTTCTCTTTTGTCTGTGGAGTGACTAAGTATTGCAGTTGTGTGCAGACGCCACCTGCAGGCACTCGGGAGGAGCGACTGATTGCAGTTGGGAGCGCAAGCCACGCCCCCTGCAGGCTCTTCTATAAAACCTCGTTTTGCAATTCTGGCTCATTTTTCCTCCAGCAGATGAGGGGACATCTTGCTCAGAGAGAGGTAATGAGGCCAATTTCTCAAAATTTCATGCCTGATGAGGTCATGCAGACCGAAACGCGCGTCGCATGATGAAATTTGATTGAATAATGTGTCTGACGCCACGTTCGGCGGTGTTCGTTCGGGGTCCCTGGGGGGTGTGCGTCTGGTGGGGGGTCACTGGGCGGATTGTTGATGGACAGTGCCTAACCCTAACCCTACCCCCAACCCTAACCCTAACCTTAACCCCCAACACCTAACTAGCCCGTGCCTCCGGTCTGTCCGTTGGGTGGCGCCCTGCCCTTCGTACGGCCCCCTGGTGGCTCTGTTTGGCATCGTTTGAGTGTGGTGTTGGCCGATTGGCAGACCCAATTAAGAAAAAATAGGGGTCAGAGGTCACAGACATGGAGAACTTATCTGGATTTTTTTCTTGAAGTGATTTAATGATTTAATACTTCTTTAATTGTGTGTGGTGATATTGACTTGATATTTACTTGTGTGCAGTGCTGTGATATTAGAGTGCTCCACCCAGCTGGTCTGGATGAATTATACTTACCTTCTGGAGTGATTATGTAACCAGATAGTTCTCTTTTGTCTGTGGAGTGACTAAGTATTGCAGTTGTGTGCAGACGCCACCTGCAGGCACTCGGGAGGAGCGACTGATTGCAGTTGGGAGCGCAAGCCACGCCCCCTGCAGGCTCTTCTATAAAACCTCGTTTTGCAATTCTGGCTCATTTTTCCTCCAGCAGATGAGGGGACATCTTGCTCAGAGAGAGGTAATGAGGCCAATTTCTCAAAATTTCATGCCTGATGAGGTCATGCAGACCGAAACGCGCGTCGCATGATGAAATTTGATTGAATAATGTGTCTGACGCCACGTTCGGCGGTGTTCGTTCGGGGTCCCTGGGGGGTGTGCGTCTGGTGGGGGGTCACTGGGCGGATTGTTGATGGACAGTGCCTAACCCTAACCCTACCCCCAACCCTAACCCTAACCTTAACCCCCAACACCTAACTAGCCCGTGCCTCCGGTCTGTCCGTTGGGTGGCGCCCTGCCCTTCGTACGGCCCCCTGGTGGCTCTGTTTGGCATCGTTTGAGTGTGGTGTTGGCCGATTGGCAGACCCAATTAAGAAAAAATAGGGGTCAGAGGTCACAGACATGGAGAACTTATCTGGATTTTTTTCTTGAAGTGATTTAATGATTTAATACTTCTTTAATTGTGTGTGGTGATATTGACTTGATATTTACTTGTGTGCAGTGCTGTGATATTAGAGTGCTCCACCCAGCTGGTCTGGATGAATTATACTTACCTTCTGGAGTGATTATGTAACCAGATAGTTCTCTTTTGTCTGTGGAGTGACTAAGTATTGCAGTTGTGTGCAGACGCCACCTGCAGGCACTCGGGAGGAGCGACTGATTGCAGTTGGGAGCGCAAGCCACGCCCCCTGCAGGCTCTTCTATAAAACCTCGTTTTGCAATTCTGGCTCATTTTTCCTCCAGCAGATGAGGGGACATCTTGCTCAGAGAGAGGTAATGAGGCCAATTTCTCAAAATTTCATGCCTGATGAGGTCATGCAGACCGAAACGCGCGTCGCATGATGAAATTTGATTGAATAATGTGTCTGACGCCACGTTCGGCGGTGTTCGTTCGGGGTCCCTGGGGGGTGTGCGTCTGGTGGGGGGTCACTGGGCGGATTGTTGATGGACAGTGCCTAACCCTAACCCTACCCCCAACCCTAACCCTAACCTTAACCCCCAACACCTAACTAGCCCGTGCCTCCGGTCTGTCCGTTGGGTGGCGCCCTGCCCTTCGTACGGCCCCCTGGTGGCTCTGTTTGGCATCGTTTGAGTGTGGTGTTGGCCGATTGGCAGACCCAATTAAGAAAAAATAGGGGTCAGAGGTCACAGACATGGAGAACTTATCTGGATTTTTTTCTTGAAGTGATTTAATGATTTAATACTTCTTTAATTGTGTGTGGTGATATTGACTTGATATTTACTTGTGTGCAGTGCTGTGATATTAGAGTGCTCCACCCAGCTGGTCTGGATGAATTATACTTACCTTCTGGAGTGATTATGTAACCAGATAGTTCTCTTTTGTCTGTGGAGTGACTAAGTATTGCAGTTGTGTGCAGACGCCACCTGCAGGCACTCGGGAGGAGCGACTGATTGCAGTTGGGAGCGCAAGCCACGCCCCCTGCAGGCTCTTCTATAAAACCTCGTTTTGCAATTCTGGCTCATTTTTCCTCCAGCAGATGAGGGGACATCTTGCTCAGAGAGAGGTAATGAGGCCAATTTCTCAAAATTTCATGCCTGATGAGGTCATGCAGACCGAAACGCGCGTCGCATGATGAAATTTGATTGAATAATGTGTCTGACGCCACGTTCGGCGGTGTTCGTTCGGGGTCCCTGGGGGGTGTGCGTCTGGTGGGGGGTCACTGGGCGGATTGTTGATGGACAGTGCCTAACCCTAACCCTACCCCCAACCCTAACCCTAACCTTAACCCCCAACACCTAACTAGCCCGTGCCTCCGGTCTGTCCGTTGGGTGGCGCCCTGCCCTTCGTACGGCCCCCTGGTGGCTCTGTTTGGCATCGTTTGAGTGTGGTGTTGGCCGATTGGCAGACCCAATTAAGAAAAAATAGGGGTCAGAGGTCACAGACATGGAGAACTTATCTGGATTTTTTTCTTGAAGTGATTTAATGATTTAATACTTCTTTAATTGTGTGTGGTGATATTGACTTGATATTTACTTGTGTGCAGTGCTGTGATATTAGAGTGCTCCACCCAGCTGGTCTGGATGAATTATACTTACCTTCTGGAGTGATTATGTAACCAGATAGTTCTCTTTTGTCTGTGGAGTGACTAAGTATTGCAGTTGTGTGCAGACGCCACCTGCAGGCACTCGGGAGGAGCGACTGATTGCAGTTGGGAGCGCAAGCCACGCCCCCTGCAGGCTCTTCTATAAAACCTCGTTTTGCAATTCTGGCTCATTTTTCCTCCAGCAGATGAGGGGACATCTTGCTCAGAGAGAGGTAATGAGGCCAATTTCTCAAAATTTCATGCCTGATGAGGTCATGCAGACCGAAACGCGCGTCGCATGATGAAATTTGATTGAATAATGTGTCTGACGCCACGTTCGGCGGTGTTCGTTCGGGGTCCCTGGGGGGTGTGCGTCTGGTGGGGGGTCACTGGGCGGATTGTTGATGGACAGTGCCTAACCCTAACCCTACCCCCAACCCTAACCCTAACCTTAACCCCCAACACCTAACTAGCCCGTGCCTCCGGTCTGTCCGTTGGGTGGCGCCCTGCCCTTCGTACGGCCCCCTGGTGGCTCTGTTTGGCATCGTTTGAGTGTGGTGTTGGCCGATTGGCAGACCCAATTAAGAAAAAATAGGGGTCAGAGGTCACAGACATGGAGAACTTATCTGGATTTTTTTCTTGAAGTGATTTAATGATTTAATACTTCTTTAATTGTGTGTGGTGATATTGACTTGATATTTACTTGTGTGCAGTGCTGTGATATTAGAGTGCTCCACCCAGCTGGTCTGGATGAATTATACTTACCTTCTGGAGTGATTATGTAACCAGATAGTTCTCTTTTGTCTGTGGAGTGACTAAGTATTGCAGTTGTGTGCAGACGCCACCTGCAGGCACTCGGGAGGAGCGACTGATTGCAGTTGGGAGCGCAAGCCACGCCCCCTGCAGGCTCTTCTATAAAACCTCGTTTTGCAATTCTGGCTCATTTTTCCTCCAGCAGATGAGGGGACATCTTGCTCAGAGAGAGGTAATGAGGCCAATTTCTCAAAATTTCATGCCTGATGAGGTCATGCAGACCGAAACGCGCGTCGCATGATGAAATTTGATTGAATAATGTGTCTGACGCCACGTTCGGCGGTGTTCGTTCGGGGTCCCTGGGGGGTGTGCGTCTGGTGGGGGGTCACTGGGCGGATTGTTGATGGACAGTGCCTAACCCTAACCCTACCCCCAACCCTAACCCTAACCTTAACCCCCAACACCTAACTAGCCCGTGCCTCCGGTCTGTCCGTTGGGTGGCGCCCTGCCCTTCGTACGGCCCCCTGGTGGCTCTGTTTGGCATCGTTTGAGTGTGGTGTTGGCCGATTGGCAGACCCAATTAAGAAAAAATAGGGGTCAGAGGTCACAGACATGGAGAACTTATCTGGATTTTTTTCTTGAAGTGATTTAATGATTTAATACTTCTTTAATTGTGTGTGGTGATATTGACTTGATATTTACTTGTGTGCAGTGCTGTGATATTAGAGTGCTCCACCCAGCTGGTCTGGATGAATTATACTTACCTTCTGGAGTGATTATGTAACCAGATAGTTCTCTTTTGTCTGTGGAGTGACTAAGTATTGCAGTTGTGTGCAGACGCCACCTGCAGGCACTCGGGAGGAGCGACTGATTGCAGTTGGGAGCGCAAGCCACGCCCCCTGCAGGCTCTTCTATAAAACCTCGTTTTGCAATTCTGGCTCATTTTTCCTCCAGCAGATGAGGGGACATCTTGCTCAGAGAGAGGTAATGAGGCCAATTTCTCAAAATTTCATGCCTGATGAGGTCATGCAGACCGAAACGCGCGTCGCATGATGAAATTTGATTGAATAATGTGTCTGACGCCACGTTCGGCGGTGTTCGTTCGGGGTCCCTGGGGGGTGTGCGTCTGGTGGGGGGTCACTGGGCGGATTGTTGATGGACAGTGCCTAACCCTAACCCTACCCCCAACCCTAACCCTAACCTTAACCCCCAACACCTAACTAGCCCGTGCCTCCGGTCTGTCCGTTGGGTGGCGCCCTGCCCTTCGTACGGCCCCCTGGTGGCTCTGTTTGGCATCGTTTGAGTGTGGTGTTGGCCGATTGGCAGACCCAATTAAGAAAAAATAGGGGTCAGAGGTCACAGACATGGAGAACTTATCTGGATTTTTTTCTTGAAGTGATTTAATGATTTAATACTTCTTTAATTGTGTGTGGTGATATTGACTTGATATTTACTTGTGTGCAGTGCTGTGATATTAGAGTGCTCCACCCAGCTGGTCTGGATGAATTATACTTACCTTCTGGAGTGATTATGTAACCAGATAGTTCTCTTTTGTCTGTGGAGTGACTAAGTATTGCAGTTGTGTGCAGACGCCACCTGCAGGCACTCGGGAGGAGCGACTGATTGCAGTTGGGAGCGCAAGCCACGCCCCCTGCAGGCTCTTCTATAAAACCTCGTTTTGCAATTCTGGCTCATTTTTCCTCCAGCAGATGAGGGGACATCTTGCTCAGAGAGAGGTAATGAGGCCAATTTCTCAAAATTTCATGCCTGATGAGGTCATGCAGACCGAAACGCGCGTCGCATGATGAAATTTGATTGAATAATGTGTCTGACGCCACGTTCGGCGGTGTTCGTTCGGGGTCCCTGGGGGGTGTGCGTCTGGTGGGGGGTCACTGGGCGGATTGTTGATGGACAGTGCCTAACCCTAACCCTACCCCCAACCCTAACCCTAACCTTAACCCCCAACACCTAACTAGCCCGTGCCTCCGGTCTGTCCGTTGGGTGGCGCCCTGCCCTTCGTACGGCCCCCTGGTGGCTCTGTTTGGCATCGTTTGAGTGTGGTGTTGGCCGATTGGCAGACCCAATTAAGAAAAAATAGGGGTCAGAGGTCACAGACATGGAGAACTTATCTGGATTTTTTTCTTGAAGTGATTTAATGATTTAATACTTCTTTAATTGTGTGTGGTGATATTGACTTGATATTTACTTGTGTGCAGTGCTGTGATATTAGAGTGCTCCACCCAGCTGGTCTGGATGAATTATACTTACCTTCTGGAGTGATTATGTAACCAGATAGTTCTCTTTTGTCTGTGGAGTGACTAAGTATTGCAGTTGTGTGCAGACGCCACCTGCAGGCACTCGGGAGGAGCGACTGATTGCAGTTGGGAGCGCAAGCCACGCCCCCTGCAGGCTCTTCTATAAAACCTCGTTTTGCAATTCTGGCTCATTTTTCCTCCAGCAGATGAGGGGACATCTTGCTCAGAGAGAGGTAATGAGGCCAATTTCTCAAAATTTCATGCCTGATGAGGTCATGCAGACCGAAACGCGCGTCGCATGATGAAATTTGATTGAATAATGTGTCTGACGCCACGTTCGGCGGTGTTCGTTCGGGGTCCCTGGGGGGTGTGCGTCTGGTGGGGGGTCACTGGGCGGATTGTTGATGGACAGTGCCTAACCCTAACCCTACCCCCAACCCTAACCCTAACCTTAACCCCCAACACCTAACTAGCCCGTGCCTCCGGTCTGTCCGTTGGGTGGCGCCCTGCCCTTCGTACGGCCCCCTGGTGGCTCTGTTTGGCATCGTTTGAGTGTGGTGTTGGCCGATTGGCAGACCCAATTAAGAAAAAATAGGGGTCAGAGGTCACAGACATGGAGAACTTATCTGGATTTTTTTCTTGAAGTGATTTAATGATTTAATACTTCTTTAATTGTGTGTGGTGATATTGACTTGATATTTACTTGTGTGCAGTGCTGTGATATTAGAGTGCTCCACCCAGCTGGTCTGGATGAATTATACTTACCTTCTGGAGTGATTATGTAACCAGATAGTTCTCTTTTGTCTGTGGAGTGACTAAGTATTGCAGTTGTGTGCAGACGCCACCTGCAGGCACTCGGGAGGAGCGACTGATTGCAGTTGGGAGCGCAAACCACGCCCCCTGCAGGCTCTTCTATAAAACCTCGTTTTGCAATTCTGGCTCATTTTTCCTCCAGCAGATGAGGGGACATCTTGCTCAGAGAGAGGTAATGAGGCCAATTTCTCAAAATTTCATGCCTGATGAGGTCATGCAGACCGAAACGCGCGTCGCATGATGAAATTTGATTGAATAATGTGTCTGACGCCACGTTCGGCGGTGTTCGTTCGGGGTCCCTGGGGGGTGTGCGTCTGGTGGGGGGTCACTGGGCGGATTGTTGATGGACAGTGCCTAACCCTAACCCTACCCCCAACCCTAACCCTAACCTTAACCCCCAACACCTAACCCTAACCCTAACCCTAACCCTAACCCTAACCCCAACCCTAACCCCAACCCCAACCCCAACCCTAACCCTAACCCTAACCCTAACCCACCCTAACCCTAACCCTAACCCTAACCCTAACCCTCTTTTATGCCCTGAGGGGGAGGGGCTATTCCAGGTCCTTCCTCCGACGGCAGTTGAGGGTCTTCTTGGACCCGAAGGGGCCTCCCCCTGGGACCGACATGATCCCTCTCATCACCACCTACTCTCCCTCGGCCGTGCGGGTCGCCAGGAAGGTCAAAGACCACTTCCGGACCTTTGCGGAGAGTAGCGGGAGGCTGCCGGGGCGCTACGTGGTGCCGGCCTACCGTAAGAACCCCAACTTGAATGATCTGTTGGTCAGGGCCAGGGTCAGCTCACTGAGAGACCCGCCCTCCACTAGGAGGGACACCCTTGTCCGCCACTCACAATGGTTGGTGAACCCCCACAACCGCAAGGTTTTCCAGCCGTTGTGCCGTGGCGGCCGACACACCCGGAACTGTGTGTACGTGATTCGGTGCCAACGATGTGGCGATATGTACGTGGGCGAGACGGGCAATACCTTAGCTAGGAGATTCGCCCAACACAAGTACAACATCGTTAGGCATAAAAATACCAACACTCACCTGGTTCAGCATTTTCTCCGACACGGGTGGTCTTCCGTCCGGGCGACTGTCGTAGAGACGGATCCCAAATGGAGCCTTGCCCAACGCCACCGGGCGGAGCTCCTTTGGATCTCCAAATTGGGCACCAGACATCCAGGGGGCCTAAATGAGGTGTGAGTGTTAGCCCGTTGGATTGTGACGGACAGTGCACATTCCCGTTTTTCCCTTCTTTATTTTTCCCATATCCCCCACCCCCCCTCTTCCCTAACCCTAACCATTCCCTTCTCCTTACCTAAAACCTACCCCCAAACCTAACCCTAACCCTAACCCTAACCCTAACCCTCTAACCCTAACCCTAACCCTAACCCTAACCCTAACCCCTAACCCTAACCCTAACCCTAACCCAACATGTGTTTGACACCGCATTTGACGCAGACTCGGATTGCTTTCTTTCAGGGTCCTTGGGGGGTCTTGCGGTTGGTGTGGACGTTGCCTGGACAGGTTGTTAACGGACAGTGCCTCTATCCCCTTCCCCCACCCCCTACTCCTAAACCTAACCCCTAACCCTAACCCTAACCCTAACCCTAACCCCCTAACCCTAACCCTAACCCTAACCCTAACCCTAACCCCTAACCCTAACCCTAACCCATCACATAGGAAGGAGTGTATTTTGAGGGTCTATAGACTCCACTGCAGTGGAGAGCATATAAGCCCCGCCCCCTGCAGCACTCATATAAAGCCTCCTCCTGCCAGAACGGCTCATTCCCTCTCCAGCAGTCGATGAGCAAGCATCCTGCTGTGGAGAAACGGGGAAGCCGATAGCCAAGGGGATTAGAAGCGCCCCACCTACTAGGGAACTAGAAGAGTCCCAGTAGGCATGGCTCAGCCAGCCTGACGAGGTCTGAAAGACCGAAACGCGCGTCGCTGGATACCAATCCAACATGTGTTTGACACCGCATTTGACGCAGACTCGGATTGCTTTCTTTCAGGGTGCTTGGGGGGTCTTGCGGTTGGTTTGGACGTTGCCTGGACAGGTTGTCTACGGACAGTGCCTCTATCCCCTTCCCCCACCCCCTACTCCTAAACCTAACCTGCCAGAGCCTGCAATCTGCTGTCGGGCGACGTCCTGCCTTCGTGAGCCCACTGGGGACCTTGTCGGTGAGTAGTTCGTTTCACTTTGTTGAGTGTGGTGAGGGGCTACAAGTCAGCAAATTGCTTAAAAAAGACTTGATTCAGACACATTATATCAGGAGTTGAGGTACATCAAAGCAAACATTTTTGTGCTTTGCTCAAACACCCCGATATTCAAGGGGGTGTTTGTCCCCTATGTGATGCACATAATATGTCAATTTGATGCATCACATAGGAAGGAGTGTATTTTGAGGGTCTATAGACTCCACTGCAGTGGAGAGCATATAAGCCCCGCCCCCTGCAGCACTCATATAAAGCCTCCTCCTGCCAGAACGGCTCATTCCCTCTCCAGCAGTCGATGAGCAAGCATCCTGCTGTGGAGAAACGGGGAAGCCGATAGCCAAGGGGATTAGAAGCGCCCCACCTACTAGGGAACTAGAAGAGTCCCAGTAGGCATGGCTCAGCCAGCCTGACGAGGTCTGAAAGACCGAAACGCGCGTCGCTGGATACCAATCCAACATGTGTTTGACACCGTATTTGACGCAGACTCGGATTGCTTTCTTTCAGGGTCCTTGGGGGGTCTTGCGGTTGGTTTGGACGTTGCCTGGACAGGTTGTCTACGGACAGTGCCTCTATCCCCTTCCCCCACCACCTACTCCTAAACCTAACCCTAACCCTAACCCTAACCCTAACCCCTAACCCTAACCCCTAACCCTAACCCTAACCCCTAACCCTAACCCCTAACCCTAACCCTAACCCTAACCCGTTGGATTGTGACGGACAGTGCACATTCCCGTTTTTCCCTTCTTTATTTTTCCCATATCCCCCCACCCCCCCTCTTCCCTAACCCTAACCATTCCCTTCTCCTTACCTAAAACCTACCCCCAAACCTAACCCCTAACCCTAACCCCCTAACCCTAACCCTAACCCCTAACCCTAACCCTAACCCTAACCCTAACCCTCAGGGCGCTGCCCCCGAGAGACCCAGTCGGCCCCCACATCGGAAATGTTATGTGTGTGGACACCCGGACCACATGTCTTGGGCGTGCCCGGAACGAGACCGTGATGTCTCCATGGCCACAGCCCCCAGCTCCGATGCAGGCAAACCATGCCTCCACACGGGGAGTGGACGACGACAACATGCCAGCCTTCCAGTAAAGATCGGAGGGACCGATGCACAAGCATTGCTGGACAATGGGAGCACTGTGACCTTGGTACACGCTGACTTTGCCGGACCCCTCAGCAAAGACACCGTCCCAGTGACGTGTGTAAATGGAGATGTCCGCCAGTATCCGGTGAGCCACATATACATTCAGACACCCCGAGGTGATGCACTGGTACCAGCTGGAGTGGTACCAAACCTGCCTGTCCCACTACTCATCGGGTCCGACTGCGTACTCTTTGGCCGTTACTGGACCCCGGGATTCATCCCAGGTGCCGTTCCACGGCAGCGTCGCCGCTGCAACAATGGACTCAAAAATATGAGACCGCTTGCAGCCTGCCCCGCGTTTAGGCCCTCGTCAGGGGCCCCACAGAGTGACAGTTCGGCTGAAGAGGAGCGACGGGAGAGTAGGAAGGAGGAGAAGGTGTCCAGTTAAATTGTGCGCACCGCCCCAACGCTCTCGCATGTTTAATTCTTCTTCTCCTGCTCGGTTCTCCTCTATTTTTTCGACTCTTTGTGATGATAATTCTGCAGCATCTGTGTGTCTGAATACTGAAGAGTTGGTTTCTGGGTTCAACTCTATTTGTTTACAAACACTGGACACGATCGCGCCTTTCAAATGCCGCCGCTCTAAAGCGACGCCTCAGCCCTGGTTGAATGACGTCACTCGGGCTGCCAGGCGCGTATGTAGAAGAGCAGAGAGAAAATGGAAAAAAGACAGGCTGCATGTGTCCTTTGCCATTTTTAAAGAAAGCCTGTTTTCCTTTCAGATGACTGTAAAAGCAGAAATGAATATATATCTATCTCAGATGATATCTTCTAACTGTAACAACCCCAGAGTTCTGTTTAAAACTATTAACACTGTCATTGATGCTCCCAAATCTGCTGGTTTTGATGCTTCTTTTGAATTCTGTGAAAATTGTCTCCATTTTTTCACTGACAAAATTGTGTCAACTAGAGCCAGTCTATCTCAGCCTTCATATGACCCTTCTGTTCCCCTGCATTTCTCTTCTGTTTTCCATCAGTTTGAGCCGGTGTCCTTTTCTTTTTTAAGTGACACAGTTAGTCATATGAAGCCCTCTGGTTCTCCTGCAGATGCCCTCCCACCTCGCCTGTTTAAGGAGGTACTTGCTACTATTGGATCAAGTGTCCTTAACATTATCAATAGTAACCTCTCTTCTGGAATAGTTCCAGTAGAGTTTAAACACGCAGTGGTACGACCTCTACTTAAAAAACCCAGCCTCGACCCCTCTCTCCTCTCTAACCTCAGACCTATCTCTAATCTTCCATACATTTCCAAAATATTAGAGAAGGTTGTCTACAGTCAGTTGTTGCCCTTCTTAGAGGATAATGGTATCACTGAGCTGTTCCAGTCTGGTTTTAAAGCCCTCCACAGCACAGAGTCAGCGCTTCTAAAAGTTTTTAACGATATCCTCCTGTCCACTGATTCTGGTAAATATGTTGTCCTGGTGCTTTTAGATCTGTCTGCTGCGTTCCACACCGTCGACCACGCCACCTTAATCACTCGTCTTGAGAACTGTGTGGGCATTAAGGGCGCCGCCCTCAACTGGTTCCGGTCGTACCTAACCGACAGGAGTTTTTGTGTAAAAGTAGACAGTTTTATGTCGTCCACAGCTCCTTTACCACATGGGGTCCCCCAGGGCTCAATCCTTGCCCCAATTTTATTTGCGCTTTACCTTCTCCCCCTTGGTTCTATTTTTAGGAAGTACAGTATTGCATTTCATTTTTATGCCGATGATTGCCAGATTTATTTTCCCATGGCACAAAATAACACGGTTCAACGTCTTATTGACTGCCTGCACGACATCAAAGTCTGGCTTTCAGCTAACTTCCTGAGCCTAAATGAAGATAAAACAGAAGTTATGTTGTTCGGTCCAAGTCGCTGTCCCTCCCCCAACGTTGACCTCGGCACTCTGACCCCGTATCTCAGCGACTCTGTCACAAACCTGGGGGTAAAGTTTGACTCCGATTTTAAATTCGAAAAACAAATCAGCAGCGTCGTTCAAAAAAGCTTTTATCAATTACGCCAAATAGCGAAAGTGAAACCGCTTCTATCAAGACATGATCTTGAGAAATCAATCCACGCTTTTATCTCGACTCGTCTTGATTATTGTAATGCCCTGTATGTAGGCATTAGCCAGGCCTCCCTCGCCCGCCTGCAGCTCGTGCAGAACTCTGCTGCTCGTCTGCTACCACAGACCCGCAGACGTGAGCACATCACCCCTATTTTAGCGTCCCTTCACTGGCTCCCTGTGCGTTACCGAATACATTTTAAACTCCTTTTATTTGTTTTTAAATGTCTAAACAACCTCGCGCCAACCTATCTCTCCGACCTCCTTCAGCCTTACTGCCCCACCCGATCCTTAAGATCAGCCGATCAGCTGCTGTTGACGGTCCCTGACACAAGGCTGAAGCTTAGAGGTGACAGAGCTTTCGCCGTTGCTGCTCCCAAGCTCTGGAACGACCTACCCCTGAGTGTTAGACAAGCCTCCTCTCTTCCTGTTTTTAAATCTCTCTTAAAAACATACTTTTATTCCATGGCTTTTAACACTGAGTGATATCCATCCTGCAATGGCGCCCCATAATACACCTGCTGTGATCCTGTTTTTATGTTTTTATGTTTTTATTAATTCTATTTTAATTATTTGTTTTTTATCGTGTTCTGTTTGTGTTGTGTTGTGTTTGCTCGGTACTCGTTTTATCTTTTAACCTGTTCATTGTACAGCATTTTGGCTACCCCTGTGGTAAATTTTAAATGTGCTTTATAAATAAAGTTGATTTGATTTGATTTGAAGGCAGAAGAGGAAGGGGACCCCTTTGTGGAGTTCCCCGTACCAGAAGAGAGCGTCAACCCAAAAACGGGCGAGTTTGCCACTGCCCAGTGGAATGATCAGAACATCAGCTGGGCCCGACAGCAAGTCGTGGAAATTGACGGACAGAAATGTGAAGGGGTGAGTGCACTTAATTCACCGTATTTTCTGATTAAAAATGGCCTTTTGTATAGAGGGGTGCTAACTAAGAGCGGAGACATAATTGAGCAACTGCTGGTGCCTAAGTCTTATATCTCCCAAGTGCTCTATCTTGCCCACACTCATCAGCTGGGAGCGCACCTAGGTGTACAAAAGACGTATGACCGCATAATAACCCGCTTCTATTGGCCCGGTGTGAAACGAGCCATAGAAGACTTTTGCAAGGGCTGTCCCGAATGCCAAAAGAATGCACCGAGACCCACCTATCGAAACCCCTTGGTCCCACTCCCCATCATCAGCACCCCGTTCTCACGTCTGGCAATGGACATCGTTGGACCACTCCCAAAGTCCGCCAGAGGACATCGCTACATACTGGTAATACTAGACTATGCCACCCGATATCCTGAGGCTGTACCATTACGCACAGCCTCAGCCAAAGCTATAGCACATGAACTGTTTATGATGTTTAGCCGAGTGGGAATTGCAAATGAGATTTTAACGGACCAGGGCACATGTTTCATGTCACAAGTGCGAACCATGCTCTACAAATGGTTAAAAGTAAAACGCATACGAACCTCTGTTTATCATCCTCAGACAGATGGCCTGGTGGAACGTTTCAACTATACGTTGAAAAAGATGCTTAAAAAAGTAGCCGACGAAGACGGGAAAGACTGGGATCATCTTATTCCATATGTCCTCTTTGCCATCAGAGAGGTGCCCCAGGCATCCACTGGCTTCTCTCCATTTGAGCTAGTTTATGGCCGACGTCCTCGAGGCATGCTGGACATTGCAAAAGAAACCTGGGAGAACCAACCCTCGCCACACCGCAGTGTGATTGACCATATCGCCCAACTACAAGCCCGGGCTCGCAAAATCTGGCCCATGGTAAGAGAACATATGGAAAAAGCCCAAAGAGAACAGGCAAGAACGTACAACCGAGGTACCACACTCCGAGAGTTCCAGGTGGGGGGAAAAAGTGCTGGTATTAGTACCGTCCAGCGAATGCAAGTTTTTGGCCAGATGGCAGGGGCCATACGAGATAATTGAGAGAATGGGGCCCGTTAACTACAAGGTAAACCAGCCAGGCCGGCGGAAAGGTCACCAAGTTTACCATGTGAATATTTTGAAAAAATGGCACGCGGCCGAGCCGTTGCCATCTGCTGCTTTTTTAACTGCACCCTCTCCCCAGACCACTACCCCGGTACCTATAGGAGAGGACATCTCCCCGTCACAAAAGTAGGATGTGAAGGAACTTCTGGGACGGAACCAGGACCGCCTCTCGGAACTGCCAGGAAGGACCAAGATGATCAACCATGACATTGAGACCAAACCAGGAAAGGTGATACGACAAAGGCCCTACCGAATTCCCGAAGCCAGGCGGGTGGCTATAAAAGAGGAGGTAAAGAAAATGTTGGACCTTGGATTAATAGAGGAATCCCATAGTCCATGGTCAAGCCCAATTGTCATTGTTCCTAAACCCGACGGGTCCCTAAGATTCTGTAATGACTTTCGTAAATTGAATGAGATATCACTGTGTGACGCTTATCCCATGCCCAGAGTAGACGAGCTGATAGAGCGGCTTGGCCCTGCTCGCTTCGTCAGCACCCTGGACCTGACCAAGGGCTACTGGCAGGTGCCATTGACGGAAAGGGCGAAACCTAAAACGGCCTTCTCCACACCAGAGGGGCTATTCCAATATACCGTCTTGCCTTTCGGGATCCACGGGGCCCCGGCAACATTCCAGAGGATGATGGACAGAATTCTACGGCCTCACCAAGAATATGCAGCCGCCTACTTGGACGACATTGTGATTCATAGCACCAGCTTGTCTCTCCATCTCCAGCATCTCGACGCGGTCCTAGGAGCCCTTAGACGTGCAGGACTGACTGTCAACGCTAAAAAGTGCCGAGTGGGTCTGACTGAGACGGATTATCTCGGTTATACAATAGGAAGAGGCTGCGTGAAACCCCAGGCCCGTAAAGTGGAGCGCATCAAGGAATGGCCCCGACCCTTGACGAAAAAGCAAGTAAAATCCTTTATTGGCCTGGTATCATATTATCAAAAGTTTATTAAAAATTTCTCCACGATTGCAACGCCATTGTATGAATTGACAAGGAACAAACTGCCCCAGCATGTCACCTAGACGGCTGAGGCCGAGACTGCCTTCCAGATGTTGAAGAAAGCCCTGTGTGAAGAACCGGTGTTGAAAGCCTTCGACTTCAGCCAGCCGTTCATCCTCCACACTGACGCCTCAGGCACGGGCATTGGAGCCGTGCTCGCCCAGCTCGTGGACGGAGAGGAGCACCCAGTAACATTTATTAGTAGGAAGCTCCAGAGCCATGAGCGAAATTATGCCACAGTAGAAAAGGAGTGCTTGGCAGTCAAGTGGGCCATACACCACCTCCGCTACTACCTATGGGGTAGGACCTTCACCTTGGTGACAGACCACGCCCCCTTGAAGTGGATGTCCACAAATAAGGACCGAAACGATCGCGTCACACGCTGGTTCCTGGAACTCCAAAATTACCACTTCACCGTGGAATATCGGCCTGGGAAGGTGATCCCACATGCAGACGCCATGTCCCGCCTCTATGAAGAGGACAAAGAAGCTCCCGGACCGACCGGCGAGCTTTGGGGGGGATATGTGGAGACTCACTCAAGCACCGCCTGACAGGTAGGCACCTCACAGAGGAGGAGCCAGGGAATGGAGGCAGAGTGGAACAAGGAAGACAACGCCCCAGCCTTGGCCGCATCATCGAGGGGCGGTACATTCCCCTGTACCTGCTCAATCAGCCTGAAGTGCCACCAGCTGTGCGGCCAGGTGGGGCCCAGCTACAAACCCTACTTAACTCTGCCTCATTCAGGTCTGGCTCTCCTCTGCGTCAAGGCAGGTGCATCAGGCGGTAAGTGAGACATCCACTATTTCCCCACTAAAGACATTACTGGTGAAATGTTTTACTTATGTTGTGTTTCTCTTGTTTGATAGGCAAAGACCTTTGACCTTTAAAGAAGTGTGCTGTGTGAAGGACTGAGAGCCCCAGATGGGAGATATGTATGTTTATTAATGGACACTTTAAGTTTGCTACTTCCACACCCCGCCCTTCCTAAAAAAGACTTGTACAATAAATGCCCTTTTCGGCTTGCTGCAAATCCAATCCTGTGTCTTGGTGAGAATCAGGTACCACAATATATATAATAGATATAATATGTATATATGAATGGTTTACATGAGGGGATCTTTTCCATCAAGTGCAGCTGAGCAATAATGTGCAAAGTGTTATTTTCAAAGCGAGAGCTATTGAAGATGAAGATCGTGTCATGAGCCGCATCTGCACAATATGTCTTTGCAAGCCAATACATCTTCATGCTGGGAAAAAAAACAAGCCAGCTGTAAGATTTTTATTGAAAACATCTTCTTTCAATAAAGTCCAACAGATCTCACACTTTGTAACGTGGCTCATCATGTGGCAGGTTAGTGCTGAGCGAGAGCTGGCAGGCGTGCTGTGTGACCACCTCGCTGCTCATTTGTCCAGGCTCAGTGTGCACACGCACACAATGAAAATAGAGAACACAATCTTCCTACAGCTAAATCATTTCACATTTTGTATGTGAAGCACGTTGCAATGGGGGCACACAGATGGCGCACGTCAGGAACAAAAATGTGCTTACTTTCTCTTGGAGAGTTGACAATCAGTAGCAATACTAGTGGTCAGAGTGTCCGCCATAAGATCAATCAATCAATCAATCAATGTTTTTTTACAAACCCCGTTTCCATATGAGTTGGGAAATTGTGTTAGATGTAAATATAAACGGAATACAATGATTTGCAAATCATTTTCAACCCATATTCAGTTGAATATGCTACAAAGACAACATATTTGATGTTCAAACTCATAAACTTTTTTTTTTTTTTTTGCAAATAATAATTAACTTAGAATTTCATGGCTGCAACACGTGCCAAAGTAGTTGGGAAAGGGCATGTTCACCACTGTGTTACATGGCCTTTCCTTTTAACAACACTCAGTAAACATTTGGGAACTGAGGAGACACATTTTTTAAGCTTCTCAGGTGGAATTCTTTCCCATTCTTGCTTGATGTACAGCTTAAGTTGTTCAACAGTCCGGGGGTCTCCGTTGTGCTATTTTAGGCTTCATAATGCACCACACATTTTCAATGGGAGACAGGTCTGGACTACAGGCAGGCCAGTCTAGTACCCGCACTCTTTTACTATGAAGCCACGTTGATGTAACACGTGGCTTGGCATTGTCTTGCTGAAATAAGCAGGGGCGTCCATGGTCACGTTGCTTGGATGGCAACATATGTTGCTCCAAAAGCTGTATGTACCTTTCAGCATTAATGGCGCCTTCACAGATGTGTAAGTTACCCATGTCTTGGCCACTAATACACCCCCATACCATCACACATGCTGCCTTTTACACTTTGCGCCTATAACAATCCGGATGATTATTTTCCTCTTTGGTCCGGAGGACACGACGTCCACAGTTTCCAAAAACATTTTGAAATGTGGACTCGTCAGACCACAGAACACCTTCCCACTTTGTATCAGTCCATCTTAGATGAGCTCAGGCCCAGCGAAGCCGACGGCGTTTCTGGGTGTTGTTGATAAACGGTTTTTGCCTTGCATAGGAGAGTTTTAACTTGCACTTACAGATGTAGCGACCAACTGTAGTTACTGACAGTGGGTTTCTGAAGTGTTCCTGAGCCCATGTGGTGATATCCTTTACACACTGATGTCGCTTGTTGATGCAGTACAGCCTGAGGGATGGAAGGTCACGGGCTTAGCTGCTTACGTGCAGTGATTTCTCCAGATTCTCTGAACCCTTTGATGATATTACGGAGCGTAGATGGTGAAATCCCTAAATTCCTTGCAATAGCTGGTTGAAAAAGGTTTTTCTTAAACTGTTCAACTCTTTGCTCACACATTTGTTGACAAAGTGGTGACCCTCGCCCCATCCTTGTTTGTGAATGACTGAGCATTTCATGGAATCTATTTTTACACCCAATCATGGCACCCACCTGCTCCCTGTGGGATATTCCAAATAAGTGTTTGATGATCATTCCTCAACTTTATCAGTATTTATTGCCACCTTCCCCAACTTCTTTGTCACGTGTTGCTGCCATCAAATTCTAAAGTTAATGACTATTTTCCAAAAAAAAAAGTTTATCAGTTTGAACATCAAATATGTTGTCTTTGTAGCATATTCAACTGAATATGGCTTGAAAATGATTTGCAAATCATTGTATTCCGTTTATATTTACATCTAACACAATTTCCCAACCCATATGGAAACGGGGTTTGTATATAGCCCTAAATCACAAGTGTCTCAAAGGGCTGCACAAGCTACAAAGCCCACATAAGGGCAAGGAAAAACTCACAACCCAGTGGGACGTCGATGTGAATGACTATGACAAACCTTGGAGAGGACCGCATATGTGGGTAACCCCCCCTAGGGGAGACCGGATGCCATGGACGTTGAGTGGGTCTGACATAATATTGTGAAAGTCCAGTCCATAGTGGATCTAACATAATAGTGAGAGTCCAGTCCATAGTGGATCTAACATAATAGTGTGAGAGTCCAGTCCATAGTGGATCTAACATAATAGTGAGAGAGTCCAGTCCATAGTGGATCTAACATAATAGTGAGAGTCCAGTCCATAGTGGATCTAACATAATAGTGAGAGTCCAGTCCATAGTGGATCTAACATAATAGTGTGAGAGTCCAGTCCATAGTGGATCTAACATAATAGTGAGAGAGTCCAGTCCATAGTGGATCTAACATAATAGTGAGAGTCCAGTCCATAGTGGATCTAACATAATAGTGTGAGAGTCCAGTCCATAGTGGATCTAACATAATAGTGAGAGAGTCCAGTCCATAGTGGATCTAACATAATAGTGCGAGTCCAGTCCATAGTGGGGTCAGCAGGAGACCATCCCGAGCGGAGACGGGTCAGCAGTGCAGAGATGTCCCCAACTGATGCACAGACGAGCGGTCCACCCCGGGTCCCGACTCTGGACAGCCAGCACTTCATCCATGTCCACCGGACAATGTGACAGTACAAGGCGTAACTCCAGGTGGTCCTGTTGCATGGTGAAAATCGCTGTTTGGCCCACGGACAGTTTCACTTTGGCCCTTGGAGGCCAAACGTTTGGACACCTATACCCTACAAATTCTACCTAGCAACAAAGTGACCTGACCAGGAAAAATGGATTGACTGCCACATATTGTTGCAAAAAATGGGCTTGTAGGCACAAATACTGGTGTCCCAAAAACGTGTCCCATGGACAACACCTCCCACCCACTACAATCGGACCTGGCGGAGAGAATGAGCACGTTCAGTGGAAGGATCAGACTCCCAAAATGCAACACGGAACGACACAGGAAGTCCTTCATACCGACAGACATCAGACTGTATCATGCATATGTTCCTTTTAGACTGTACTTAAATGTACAATAGACTGTATTTATATTATTCACATGTGAATAATGCTGTATAATAAACTGTATTTATGTTATTCACATGTGAATAATGTTGTATAATAAAATAAACTGAATGTATGTTATTCACATGTGAATAATGCTGTATAATAGACTGTATTTATATTTTTTACATGTGAATAATGCTGTATAATAGACTGTATTTATGTTATTCACATGTGACTAATGCTGTATAATAGACTGTATTTATGTTATTCACATGTGAATAATGCTGTATAATAGACTGTATTTATGTTATTCACATGTGAATAAAACTGTATAATAAACTGTATTTATGTTATTCACATGTGAATAATGCTGTATAATAAACTGTATTTATATTATTCACATGTGAATAATGCTGTATAATAAACTGTATTTATGTTATTCACATGTGAATACTGCTGTATAATAAACTGTATTTATGTTATTCACATGTGAATAATGCTGTATAATAAACTGTATTTATGTTATTCACATGTGAATAATGCTGTATAATAGACTGTATTTATGTTATTCACATGTGAATAATGCTGTATAATAGACTGTATTTATGTTATTCACATGTGAATAATGCTGTATAATAGACTGTATTTATGTTCTTCACATGTGAATAATGCTGTATAATAAACTGTATTTATGTTATTCACATGTGAATAATGCTGTATAATAAACTGTATTTGTTATTCACATGTGAATAATGCTGTATAATAGACTGTATTTATGTTATTCACATGTGAATAATGCTGTATAATAAACTGTATTTATGTTATTCACATGTGAATAATGCTGTATAATAGACTGTATTTATGTTATTCGCATGTGAATAATGCTGTATAATAGACTGTATTTATATTATTCACATGTGAATAATGCTGTATAATAGACTGTATTTATGTTATTCACATGTGAATAATTGTCATGTCTATGTGATCATGTTTTTGTTTTGGTCATGTTCGTTTTGGGTTTTGGACTTTTTGTGCACTTTCGTTTTGTCACCATAGCAACCATTAGTTTTCACCTGTCACGTCACGCACCTGTTTCACTAATCATGTCCATAGTATTTAAGTTCATTCTTTTCAGTTTGTCGTTCTGACGACATCCACATATTCATGCTTCTGCACACTCTCCACTCCCTTATGATCCTTGCTGCTCTTTTTTCATGCCGGTTTCATGCCAAGTAAGTTTTTGTTTATTAAGCCACAGTTAGTGTTTTTTGTTGTTCATAGTTTTTTGCCTTTGTGCAAGTGTTTGGTTTCATAGTTTGTTCTCCGCCATTGTGAGCGCCTTTTGTTTACTTCCTGGTTTTGTATTTATAGTCTTTAAATAAAAAATGTAACTTCATCCGTGTCTCGCCCGAGCCAACTTTCCGAGTCATGACAATAATGCTGTATAATAAACTGTATTTATGTTATTCACATGTGAATAAATCTGTATAATAAACTGAATTTATGTTATTCACATGTGAATAATGCTGTATAATAGACTGTATTTATATTTTTTACATGTAAATAATGCTGTATAATAGACTGTATTTATATTATTCACATGTGAATAATGCTGTATAATAGACTGTATTTATATTATTCACATGTGAATAATGCCATATAATAGACTGTATTTATACTATTCACATGTGAATAATGCTGTATAATAGACTGTATTTATGTTATTCACATGTGAATAATGCTGTATAATAAACTGTTTTTATGTTATTCACATGTGAATAATGCTGTATAATAGACTGTATTTATGTTATTCACATGTGAATAATGCTGTATAATAGACTGTATTTATGTTATTCGCATGTGAATAATGCTGTATAATAGACTGTATTTATATTATTCACATGTGAATAATGCTGTATAATAGACTGTATTTATGTTATTCACATGTGAATAATGCTGTATAATAGACTGTATTTATGTTATTCGCATGTGAATAATGCTGTATAATAGACTGTATTTATATTATTCACATGTGAATAATGCTGTATAATAGACTGTATTTATGTTATTCACATGTGAATAATGCTGTATAATAGACTGTATTTATGTTATTCGCATGTGAATAATGCTGTATAATAGACTGTATTTATGTTATTCGCATGTGAATAATGCTGTATAATAGACTGTATTTATGTTATTCGCATGTGAATAATGCTGTATAATAAACTGTATTTATATTATTCACATGTAAAATATACCTAAGTGTTTATTGTCTATTGTGAGCGAACCGTGGTGCTCAATTTCCCCCAGGGATCAATAAAGTATACTTTCTATTCTATTCTAAAGTATTTTTAAAAGACACAGTTGTGTCCTGTAATTTCCCATCCGTACCCCACCCTTGGAGGTTGATGCCTCATATAAAAACCCTAGCAGCTATAATCCAGGGAGGCCTCAGCTGGTGCATAGCCACATGTTTGGTGTTGCAGGCTGTGGAATATGGCAAAGCTCCTTTTATTGCAGGTTATTCACTCATCTTCAACGGAGGCGATTCAAAAGCGAGTAGAAAATAATGCACTGTGCTCAGCGAGGCGTGTGCTTCCAAATGAATTAAAGAAACTTTCTATCCCCACAGATGAGAACTGAAACTGTATTGATGTTTAGAGACGAACATGCATGCCAGATGTGTGCGGCCGGAGAAGAAAAGGTAATTGCTGAGTATAATATGTAGCGCTCCATTGAGGAAGCAGAAACTGAAGATGTGGAGGAGAAGAGAAATTAACTCCAAGGCACATGCTAAAATATTTCCTTTGAAAGCTAAACTTATCCGCCTTCAGGCATTAGGCTTTTATATTCTGCGTTTTCTTTTAAAAGACAAAGCTTTCTTGTCAGTGTGTCACTGTGGGATCAATTAGTTTCCTGTATCATGTTCCTGAGTTCCTCCCTTTATCTGCACCCTGTTTCACTATAATCCTGTGTCTCATCCACCAGTCAACAAATTGAACATTTTGGAAAATGGGGACCAACTTAGTCATCTTTCTTTAAAATGTGTGTAAAATAATTATGTCAAAATTATTTTGATTATGATTTAAAAACAATTATAATACTGTAAAGCAGGGGTGCTCACACTTTTTCTGCAGGCGAGCTACTTTTCAATTGATCAAGTCGTGGGGATCTACCTCATTCATATATATCATTTACATTTACTTATTTATGAAATATATATTTTTGTTAACAAGTTAAAGGTGTTTAATGATAATGCAAGCATGTTTAACACATATAGTTAATATTGTTAACAAGTCAAAGGTGTTTAATGATAATACAATCATGTTTAATACATATAGTTAATATTGTTAATAAAATTAAAGGTGTTTAATGATAATACAAGCATGATTAATACATATAGTTAATATTGTTAAAAAATTAAAGGTGTTTAAAGATAATACAAGCATGTTTAACACATATAGTTAATATTGTTAACAAGTCAAAGGTGTTTAATGATAATACAATCATGTTTAATACATATAGTTAATATTGTTAAAAAAATTAAAGGTGTTTAATGATAATACAAGCATGTTTAATACATATAGTTAATATTGTTAACAAGTTAAAGGTGTTTAATGATAATACAAGCATGTTTAACACATAGTTAATATTGTTAAAAAATTAAAGGTGTTTAATGATAATACAAGAATGTTTAATACATATAGTTAATATTGTTAACAACTTAAAGGTGTTTAAAGATAATACAAGCATGTTTAACACATATAGTTAATATTGTTAACAAGTTAAAGGTGTTTAAAGATAATACAAGCATGTTTAACACATATAGTTAATATTGTTAAAAAATTAAAGGTGTTTAATGATAATACAAGTATGTTTAATACATATAGTTAATATTGTTAACAAGTAAAAGGTGTTTAAAGATAATGCAAGCATGTTTAACACAAATAGTTAATATTGTTAAAAAATTTAAGGTGTTTAACGATAATACAAGCATGTTTAATACATATAGTTAATATTGTTAACAAGTTAAAGGTGTTTAATGATAATACAAGCATGTTTAACACATAGTTAATATTGTTAAAAAATTAAAGGTGTTTAATGATAATACAAGAATGTTTAATACATATAGTTAATATTGTTAACAACTTAAAGGTGTTTAAAGATAATACAAGCATGTTTAACACATATAGTTAATATTGTTAACAAGTTAAATGTGTTTAAAGATAATACAAGCATGTTTAACACATATAGTTAATATTGTTAACAAGTTAAAAGTGTTTAATGATAATACAAGCATGTTTAACACATATAGATTCCTTTCTTTCATGAAGACAAGAATATAAGTTGGTGTATTACCTGATTGTGATGACTTGCATTGATTGGAATCAGACAGTGGTGCTGATAAGGTCCGCATTTTCGAATGGAGGAGAAAAACAGTCCTCCTTTCTGTCCAATACCACATGAAAGTGGTTGGTTTTTGGCATCTTATTTGTCCAGCTTCCGTACTCCTTTGTATACACTTTACAAGAAATACATTGTCGGCAAACTCCGTAGCTTGCTAGCTTGTGCACGCCAGCTTTCTGAGACTCTTATTTTGTTAACGCAACTGTGCAACTGTGCAGTCGGTCTTTGGAGTTTTGACGACAGGTACGGCGCCAGATTCTGTTGAAATAAAGTGTTTCTCGCCTTCCAGTCGGTCATTTTAATGAGCTGGCAGCAGCCAGCGTCATCTCAGAAGACCCTTGGGTGCGGTGAATGTCAATCAAGTGACGAAAGTGACGTCATAGTGAAGATTTATGATCGCTCATTTTTAGGACTATTTTTTTAATGCCTGGCTGGTGATCGACTGACACACCCTCCGAGATCGACCGGTAGCTCGCGATCGACGTAATGAGCACCCCTGCTGTAAACAGTGGTACTTTTCATATGATTTGGTTTTTCAAAGACTATTTGTTTTTACCATTGTTTTTATAGTGCATTTGGAAAGTAAAGTATTTTCCGGACTATAAGGCACACTTAAAATCTTTTTTTTTCTTCAAAGTGTGACTAGTAGATGGCAGTCACACATAAGATATACATGTAGGCTGCAATATGATTGCAACATGACTCAAGTAAACAACACCAAAACTTGAAATGTTCCATTGAGAATATAGAACATTACACACGGCGCTCAAAAATCTGTCAAAAGGTTTTTAGTACAACTTTGTTAAGCTATGAAGCCGCATCACTTGATGGATTGTACTGTGCTTCAACATAGGAGTATTATTATGGTGTGTGCATAAGGTAAGACATTATCTGGTGTTTTGTTTCGCAATAGTATGCAAAACCAACTTTTCTTACCTTCTGGTACCTACTGATGTGTATTTGGGATCTGCATAAGTCCTGTAAATGCGCCCGCCTCCGCCTTTGTAGTCTGTCCCAACACCTTAGTCGTTTATCTTCTTCTTTTCCTCTATCTTCTTGTTATGTGACATTCATCCTCCACTGTTGCCATTTCTAATATAAAGTAGTGTAAAGTTCCTACTTATATCTGTCAGTAAACTTACCATGAAAGCACTAAAACATACCGGTGTAGTGAGTTTACATTATTCACCCAAGCAACTTTAGTGATTAGAGAGTTCCAGTCGGACGGTTTTTCACGGGACACATTTTGGGCGTTGTTGTTGCACTAGTGAGCCACGGATAAGGAGATGCTGCTCTGTTATTGATTGAAGTAAAGTCTGAATGTCATTAAAACAGTTAGCGCCATCTTTTGACACTTCTTCCACTCCCGTCCTTGCATGCTACACCGCTATAACAAAGATGCTGTCGAAGTGGAGGTACGTAAATAAGAGCACCCACAAAACGGTGCATCCTGAAGAGACTGTCAGAAAGCGACTTGAAGATGATGTGTAAAACATCATCTGTGCAACATTTTAAAGTTAAAAAGTTAAAGTAGCAATGATTGTCACCCACACACTAGGTGTGGCGAAAATATTCTCTGCATTTGACCCATCACCCTTGATCACCCCCTGGGAGGTGAGGGGAGCAGAGAGCAGGAGCGGTGGCCGCACCCGGGAATATTTTTTAGTGATTTAACCCCCAATTCCAACCCTTGATGCTGAGATTTTGAGCAAAGAACCACCATTACATGTTATGTAGACCACAAGGAAGTCTTTTACATTTAGAAAAAAAATAAAATAATATGACTTCTTTAATGCGCCTTATAATCTATAGGAAAAAATATCAAAAATAGACCATTCATCAGCAGTGCGCCTAATAATCCGGTGCGCCCTATGGTCTGGAAAATATGGAATTCAAACAATGTGTTTGATATTACTGTGGTAGTTTGAAGATGGATCCCACAGAGTTGTTTTTGGTTACTGTAACATGTTGTGTTGCGTCTCTCTCTGTCTCTCCGGGCTCCTCTCTCTTCTCCGGACCCTCACGCTGCTTAAATAAAGAGACAGGTGATTAGACAACCTGTTCCAGCTGGGTTATCCACTCACCTGCAGCTGCTTCGTAGCCGGCTCCTGCACACGCCTTGCAGTTTTGTTATCAGCTGCAGGAAGAAGATCAAATATTAGAAACTTCTTCTCCATTGGACCTCATTTGAGTGTGTGAGTGCTCCTAGTATTGTGGTCAGTGTGCATATAAACATTATCTATTTTGTTCTAGATCATTTATCATTGCTCATCTTTGCTCATCAGATGATGAAATGTCTTTTTTAATTCCCGCTTGTTGTTAAATTAAAGCGCTCATGAAAAATGCAAAGTGTGTTGTTTGGCATAAATCACGCTGTGTGACTTTAACCTTTTGTCAGCACATTCATTCCACAGAGCAAATAATGGAGACAAGGTAAACATAAGGGTTGAAGGTCATAATTAGTCATGAAGTTAAAGGGGAACATTATCAGCAGACCTATGTAAGCGTCAATATATACCTTGATGTTGCAGAAAAAAGACCATATATTTTTTTTAACCGATTTCCGAACTCTAAATGGGTGAATTTTGGCGAATTAAACGCCTTTCTAATATTCGCTCTCGGAGCGATGACGTCACAACGTGGCGTCACATTGGGAAGCAATCCGCCATTTTCTCAAACACCGAGTCAAATCAGCTCTGTTATTTTCCGATTTTTATGATCCTGACTGTTTTCACGGGAGCCATGTCATTTAGTATCTTTAGGAACGCTGTTTTGAAGCGATCCCAAGCAACATCGACCAGGTTGCTCACGAGCACAGGGGACCAGTCCCACTCATCTAATTTTAAATTGAAATTATCACTGCAGTATTTTTTAAGGGATCTGGATTGGGCTGTTATGTGGCCATTGGCTTTGGGTTTAGCTATTTTGCGGGTGCAGAAGGTTAGATAGTGGTCGCTAAGACCACAGATCATGACCCCACTATTTTTTATTTTAGTCCGGTCTGAAGTGAGAATGAGATCTATGGTTGATTGGGTGGAATCACACACCCTTGTAGGTAGTGTTATTAGCTGGGAAAGACTGTGCAGATTACAAAACCTGCTGTAGGATCCGAAGACAGGCGCATCTCTCCGTTGAATATCTTTGTTCAGATTCCCAGTTATAATTTTCTCCACAATGTCCGCCCTAGCCAAGCACTCCTCCAGAGCCCCATAGAAATCACTCTGATTAGGGGGTCTGTAAACAGTCCCTATTAGTAACAGCTTGGCATTTTTAAATTTGATTTCCGCCCACACTGATTCCAGGTCATTGTGGTTAAGATCAGTGCGAGTTATGTATTTAATATCTTGGTGAATATACATATAAACGCCCCCACCGTGTTTATTCCTGTCCTTTCTGATAACTGAAAAGTTTTCTATTTCTATCTCTGAGTCAGAAATACTTTGATCAAATTTGGTTACAGAGAAACACAGGATTTTTACCTTCGTGTTGAGGAACATTTCTCTGATTGGGTCGAGTTTGGTTCCAAAGAGGCTGTTCACATTAAGGTGGATGATGTGTAGTCCACTGGAACCAAAAAGAGCATCAGAGTCCGCTGTGTAGTGGGACTGACCAGAAAAGTTGTTGGTTGTTATTGAAGTTGGAGAGCAGTTCTGTTCATTGTTTGGCTGGAGCTGCTTATGGGAGCAAGAGGAGCAGGAGGGAGAGAAAGGAGAGAGAGAGAAAGGAGAGAGAGAGAGAGAGAGAGAGAGGCATATTGCTCATCATCCAGGGGGAGGGGCGGAGTTGCAGAGGGTGGGGTCAGGTAGGCGGGCGGGCGTGGGGGTGGGGGTGGATTTCATTTTCGTGGGCTTTTGTCCGTTTGAAGACAAAGAAAATAAAGAAAATGAATGTATGAAGGCGCCCCTAAATCCTGTTTATGCCGTGGGTCCATACGCCGCGTCCTTGACCGCCAGGGACCGGGGAGAGGCCGCGTGGACCCCCGCCACACCGTCTCCACTGCAGACCGAGGTGTCGATGTCGACAGTCACCATGTTGACCGCCGCCGCGCTGTTCGTCTCCGTGCCGTTCTCCACCGAGTCGCAGACTTCACCGATGTCTGGGTCGTCCTCCACCGCCGCCGCGGTGCTGCTCACCGCGCCGCTCAACGCAGCCGGTCGCCGCCGGTCGCCGCCGGGTCGCTGCCTTCACCGATGTCTGGGTCGTTCCCCATTACCGGTGCTGCACGGGGATCAGACATGAGGGTAATGGGGAACAGGTGGGACCAATCAGGGATAATGGGGAACAAGTGGAAACAATCAGGGATCAGACATGGGGGTAATGGGGAACAGGTGGAAACAATCAGGGATCAGACATGAGGGTAATGTAGAACAGGTGGAAACAATCAGGGATCAGACATGGGGGTAATGGGGAACAAGTGGAAACAATCAGGGATCAGACATGGGGGTAGTGGGGAACAGGTGGAAACAATCAGGGATCAGACATGGGGGTAATGGGGAACAGGTGAAAACAATCAGGGATCAGACATGAGGGTAATGGGGAACAGGTGGAACCAATCAGGGATTAGACAAGGGGGTAGTGGGGAACAGGTGGAAACAATCAGGGATCAGACATGAGGGTAATGGGGAACAGGTGGAAACAATCAGGGATCAGACATGGGGGTAATGGGGAACAGGTGGAAACAATCAGGGATCAGACATGAGGGTAATGGGGAACAGGTGGAACCAATCAGGGATAATGGGGAACAGGTGGAAACAATCAGGGATTAGACATGGGGGTAATGGGGAACAGGTGGAAACAATCAGGGATCAGACATGAGGGTAATGGGGAACAGGTGGAAACAATCAGGGATCAGACATGGGGGTAATGGGGAACAGGTGTAAACAATCAGGGATCAGACATGGGGGCAATGGGGAACAGGTGTAAACAATCAGGGATCAGACATGGGGGAGATGGGGAACAGGTGAAAACAATCAGGGATCAGACATGGGGGTAATGAGGAACAGGTGTAAACAATCAGGGATCAGACATGGGGGAAATGGGGAACAGGTGGAACCAATCAGGGATCAGACATGGAGGTAATGGGGAACAGGTGGAAAACAATCAGGGATCAGACATGAGGGTAATGGGGAACAGGTGAAAACAATCAGGAATCAGACATGAGGGTAATGGGGAACAGGTGGAAACAATCAGGGATCAGACATGAGGGTAATGGGGAACAGGTGGAACCAATCAGGGATTAGACATGGGGGTAGTGGGGAACAGGTGGAAACAATCAGGGATCAGACATGAGGGTAATGGGGAACAGGTGGAACCAATCAGGGATCAGACATGGGGGTAATGGGGAACAGGTGGAAACAATCAGGGATCAGACATGAGGGTAATGGGGAACAGGTGGAACCAATCAGGGATAATGGGGAACAGGTGGAAACAATCAGGGATTAGACATGGGGGTAATGGGGAACAGGTGGAAACAATCAGGGTTCAGACATGGGGGTAATGGGGAACAAGTGGAAACAATCAGGGATCAGACATCGGGGTAATGGGGAACAGGTGGAAAGTATCAGGGATCAGACATGAGGGTAATGTAGAACAGGTGGAAACAATCAGGGATCAGACATGGGGGTAATGGGGAACAAGTGGAAACAATCAGGGATCAGACATCGGGGTAATGGGGAACAGGTGGAAAGTATCAGGGATCAGACATGAGGGTAATGTAGAACAGGTGGAAACAATCAGGGATCAGCCATGGGGGTAATGGGGAACAAGTGGAAACAATCAGGGATCAGATATGGGGGTAATGGGGAACAGGTGGAAACAATCAGGGATCAGACATGGGGGTAATGGGGAACAGGTGAAAACAATCAGGGATCAGACATGAGGGTAATGGGGAACAGGTGGAACCAATCAGGGATTAGACATAGGGGTAATGGGGAACAGGTGAAAACAATCAGGGATCAGATATGGGGGTAATGGGGAACAGGTGGAACCAATCAGGGATTAGACATAGGGGTAAAGGGGAACAGGTGAAAACAATCAGGGATCAGACATGAGGGTAATGGGGAACAGGTGGAACCAATCAGGGATTAGACATGAGGGTAGTGGGGAACAGGTGGAAACAATCAGGGATCAGACATGGGGGTAATGGGGAACAGGTGGAAACAATCAGGGATCAGACATGAGGGTAATGGGGAACAGGTGGAACCAATCAGGGATAATGGGGAACAGGTGGAAACAATCAGGGATTAGACATGGGGGTAGTGGGGAACAGGTGGAAACAATCAGGGATCAGACATGAGGGTAATGGGGAACAGGTGGAAACAATCAGGGATCAGACATGAGGGTAATGGGGAACAGGTGGAAACAATCAGGGATCAGACATGAGGGTAATGGGGAACAGGTGGAACCAATCAGGGATTAGACATGGGGGTAATGGGGAACAGGTGGAAACACAATTTACCAACTCATATGGAAACGGGGTTTGTAGATGCACTTGTAAAGGCTGTTTGTATGTAGCTACAATCTTCACTGCATACCCTTTGGCACATAATAAATGTGTGTGCGTGTGTGTGTGTGTGTGTGTGTGTGTGTGTGTGTGTGTGTGTGTGTGTGTGTGCGTGCGTGCGTGCGTGCGTGCGTGCGTGCGTGCGTGCGTGCGTGCGTGCGTGTGTGCTCATGTGCGTGTGTGTGTGCGTGCGTGCGTGCGTGCGTGCGTGTGTGTGGGTGCGTGCGTGTGTGTGTGTGTGTGTGTGTGTATGCGTGTGTGTGTGTGTGCGTGTGTCTGTGTGTGGTGTGTGTGTGTGTGTGTGTGTTTCTTTTCAGAAGTGAAGCAACCTTTGATGCCAGCTACAACATATTCTGCGAGAGGATCATCCGCCAAAGGATAATTGTTAATCAGGAAATGCTGAGAATGAAGCAGCTATGACCAATGTTTTTAAATAAGGTGCAAAAACATGAAGGTTGTGAAGCTTCAAACTACAGGTAACAACAAAAAGCTTTTTTTGGCAGCAATGTAAAACACTTTTATGCTGGAAAATATCAAAATAATAATAAATAATTTAAAAAAAGGCTTTGATAGTATATTTCATGTACTAATACTTATGAATATATCTTTATTTACACCCTTGTGCTCCTCTTTCCCTGTGTTCTTATGTTGCAGGCAGGATCAATTAAAGGGAAGGCTGACTCTGGACTTTCCCCAACTGGTGTTTCAAGCGCAACATCTGCCAACTGGTTTTTGTTGAGACATTGTCTGCAGTTAAGCTGATAGACAGGCTACTTCATCCATCAGGTGCAGACACAACTGAGTCAACTGAAGTAAGCCAAGGTGAAAGTGACACTGAACACATGGCAAGAACAACAGCTGGTCCGCAAACTACTGAGAACACGAGGACACTTTATAGTGCAGCGCTGATGTTAAAGCAGCTAGTATGAGGTGCCCCTGGCCACCCACATCAGATGATTTAAATGTGTCACATGCAAAATCTGTTGTGCCACTTCAATTGTACAATGTTATTGCTTGGATTGTAGGTGCAACAGAGGATATTCCAGAAGATGTCAACCTAAAAGTGATATCTGTTTGTCAAGACATTATGTATCTTGCATCTAAAGGTCGGAGGCAGACACCCAAATCATTATGTCTTGGTCTAAGTATTGGGCATTGAACAGGTTCCTCACAAGTTGTGTCACTGCTGAGTGGACGAGGACAGTGGTTCTCAACCTTTTTTCAGTGATGTACCTCCTGTGAACATTTTTTTAATTCAAGTACCCCCTAATCAGAGCAAAGCATTTTTGGTTGAAAAAAAGAGATAAAGAAGTAACATTTATTGAATTGTATAACAGTGTCATGTCTGTGTGATCATGTTTTGTTTGAGTCATGTTCGGTTTTGTTTTTGGACTTTTTGTGCACTTTTGTTTTGTTTTGTCACCATAGCAACCATTAGTTTTCACCTGTCACGTCACGCACCTGTTTCACGTTTTGAGTCACGCACCTGCTTTCACTAATCATGTCTATAGTATTTAAGTTCATTGTTTTCAGTTTGTCGTTCGGGCGACATCCCGCATTTATGCTTCTGCACACTCTCCACACACCCTTATGACCCTTGCTGCTCTTTTTTCATGCCGTTTTCTCGTCCAAGTAAGTTTTCTTTATTCATGCCATAGTTTGCAAGTTTTGTTTAATTGTTCATAGTTTCTGCCTTTGTGCAAGTTTTGTGTTTATAGTCAAGTTTTGTACTTCCGCCCTTGTGCGCGCCTTTTGTTTGATCCTTTTTTTTGTAGTTATAGTGTTTAAATAAATCATGTACTCCCCTGCAAGTCATATCTGGTCCAAATCTTTTGCACCTCGGGAGAACGAACCACGCCACAGTCCTAGTCGTGACAAACAGTGCAAAATATTGCTCATTTGTATTGGTCTTTCTTGAACTATTTGGAAAAAAATACATAAAAATTACTAAAACTTGTTGAAAAATAAACAAGTGATTCAATTATAAGTAAAGATTTCTACACAGAAGTAATCATCAACTTAAAGTGCCCTCTTTGGGGATTGTAATAGAGATCCATCTGGATTCATGAACATAATTCTAAACATCCATCCATCCATACATCTTCTTCCGCTTATCCAAGGTCGGGTCGCGGGGGCAGCAGCCTAAGCAGGGAAGCCTAGACTTTCCTCTCCCCAGCCACTTCGTCCAGCTCTTCCCGGGGGATCCCGAGGTGTTCCCAGGCCAGCCGGGAGACATAGTCTTCCCAACGTGTCCTGGGTTTCCCCCGTGGCCTCCTACCGGTTGGACGTGCCCTAAACACCTCTCTAGGGAGGCGTTCGGCTGGCATCCTGACCAGATGCCCGAACCACCTCATCTGGCTCCTCTCGATGTGGAGGAGCAGCGGCTTTACTTTGAGCTCCCCCCGGATGACAGAGCTTCTCACCCTATCTCTAAGGGAGAGCCCCGCCACCTGGCAGAGGAAACTCATTTCGGCCGCTTGTACCCATGATCTTGTCCTTTTGGTCATAACCCAAAGATCATGACCATAGGTGAGGATAGGAACGTAGATCGACCGGTAAATTGAGAGCTTTGCCTTCCGGCTCAGCTTCTTCTTCACCACAACGGACCGATACAGCGTCCGCATTACTGAAGATGCCTCACCGATCCGCCTGTCAATCTCACGATCCACTCTTCCCCCACTCGTGAACAAGACTCTGAGGTACTTGAACTCCTCCACTTGGGGCAGGGTCTCCTCCCCAACCCGGAGATGGCACTCCACCCTTTTCCGGGCGAGAACCATGGACTCGGACTTGTAGGTGCTGATTCTCATCCCAGTCGCTTCACACTCGGCTGCGAACCGATCCAGCGAGAGCTGAAGATCCTGGCCAGATGAAGCCATCAGGACCACATCATCTGCAAAAAGCAGAGACCTAATCCTGCAGCCACCAAACCGGATCCCCTCAACGCCTTGACTGCGCCTAGAAATTATGTCCATAAAAGTTATGAACAGATAATTAATTAATAAAGATAATTCTAAACATTCAATATTTATGGAACATGTCCACAAAAAATGGACAGACATATAATAAATGTCCGTCAAAAATATAAAAATATATTTCACTTCACTTCATATTTTAGTGAGAAACCTGAGCTTGTGCTTCACTGAGGATCTTTGTCAGTCTTGGTGTTAGGGAGGCAACTGCTGTGATCAAGCTCTTCTCCACGCAGAGTCTATTTCTTTGCTTTGATTTGATCACAGTCATTGCAGAGAAGGAGGACTCGCATAAATATGTGGAGGCAAAGGGTAATAGCTGATCCAAAGCTTTCTGCCCCAGGTCAGGGTGCTCCTGCTTCACAAACACCCAGAACTGTGTGAGTGTGGAGGTGGAAAACTTCATCTGGAAGCCGCGGTCAGATGACACTTCCAGGAGTTGTTCCTGATTAGTGACAGGTAGCTTGCTTCTGGTAGCTTCAGACAATAGAAACGGATTTCTCACCCAATCCAGCTGTGCAGATTTGTCCTCCATGTCAGGAAAGTAGTAATTACAATCTTGAATCAAGTCGGTCAAATGACCCATGATGACTGACTTGACTGGAGCTCTGTCCACATCCTCATTTGTGAGAAAATCATCCACCTGAGGAAAGCAGGTGAAATTTCCCTGAGCACAGGCCGTTTTCCACAGCTTAGCTTTCTTCTGAAAACCACCCACCTTGTCATAAAGGTTTATAATGTTGGTGTCCTTGCCCTGTAGGGACATATTCAGTTCATTCAGTTTGCCGAAAATATCTGCCAGATAACATAACTTAGCAAGCCAGTCCGTGTCCTGGAACAAGGTGGCGTGGGGGGAATGGTGCTCCATCAGAAAGGTGTGTACCTCGGAACGTAATTCCAACAGCCGGTTTAGTATTTTCCCTCCGGAGAGCCAGCGCACCAGTTGCGTGTGTTCAGCTCCCATATTTTCACAGAGGCGACGAAACAGACGTGAATTAAGTGGCCTTTGACTTTATAAAGTTGATGACTTTGACGCTGTCGTTTAAAACGTCATGAAGCACAGGGCTAATTTTCCTGGACGCCAATGCCACCCTGTGTATGACACAGTGAGTCCACTTCACGTCGGGGTTTTCTTTTTTAGCGCGTGCAATCAGTCCTCTCACGCTGCCCGTCATTGACATCTGTGCAGATCATTGGCGTTGTTAGGCATATTTTAGGCATATTTTTATATTCTTAAGCCCCCCTAAATAATTTGGTGTTTTTTTGTTTTTTTTACAAGTACATGCCGACATATTCATTATAAAGTGGCCCGAATATGAGTTTAAATAAATAATCATATAACCTGTCAGGGGCGTCACTAGCTTTTAAGGACGGGGGGGTGCACAGGATGCAAGCGAACGTTACGCACAAGCACAAAACTTCACAAACGGCTAACAAAGACTTAGAAATTATTCATTGTTATTATTATTATTTTAAAAAAATGCACGGGACGAAATGAAATGCTCCCCGGGACGATGGCTTTTAACCATTTTTTTTCTTTTTCTTTTTATGTATTTATTCATTTTACATTTTATATTAAATGTCTTGGTTTTTCCTCCCTCTGAAAATCCTATGAAATGTTTAACAAGCCATCCTATAATAATACAACAGCTATTAATGTAACAATACAATAAAACGAATATATTTAATGATGTTTTTTTTCATTATTTTAACAATAGGCTAATGTATATTACTTTATATAGATTCTACAAGAAACACAAAACTTAAACACTAAATGATTTACAATTGCACACACACGGTTTTGTGCAGCTTCACTCATTGTAAAGGAAGATAATGTGCTTCGTACACCTGCAGGACCGCAAGCAATGTCGCAGAGAAAATGCGGACTGGAATTTGAGTGATGTGGGCATTTTCTATATGAACAAGTGGAATGGATTGGATACCGACGCACTAAAGGGGCTCTCTACCTTCACTACAAAGTGAGGGGAAACTGAGTGAATAATAACAGGTTACATTGGCGTTGTTAGGCATCTTCTTAAGCCCCCCTAAATAATTTGGTGTTTTTTTTTTTTTTACAAATACATGCCGACATATTCATAATAAAGTGGCCCGAATATGAGTTTAAATAAATAATCATATAGCCTGTCATTATTCACTCAGTTTCCCCTCACTTCGTAGCGTAAGGTAGAGAGCCCCTTTAGTGCGTCGGTATCCAATCCATTCCACTTGTTCATATAGAAAATGCCCACATCACTCAAATTCCAGTCCGCATTTTCTCTGCGACCTTTCTTGCGGTCCTGCAGGTGTACGAAGCACATTATCTTCCTTTACAATGAGTGAAGCTGCACAAAACCTTGTGTGTGCAATTGTAAATAAATATCGTCAGTATCGATGTATCTCACAAAACCTACAAGTTGTGCATTTCCACTAAAATCTGTGGATTCATCAGGCTGGAGGAAAAATGAGTCGCTAAGTTTTCCAACAACTTGCTCAACAATGTCTTTTCCCATTTCATCTACTCTCCGGCAAACAGAGTCATTTGATAAAGGCACATTGTTTATTTTCTCGGCTGCGTTTTTATCCAGCATTGTCTCGGCCAGCACTGCAGCGGCTGGAAGTATCAGCTCTTCAGCGATAGTGAAGGGCTTTAGCAACCAGCAAAGCCTCCAGGGCTTTGGCTGATGCTGCGGAGGCTTTCCGCATCGTGTCTTGAGATGACCTGAATTCATTTAGTCTCCTCTTAAAAAAATCAGGTGGCTTACCGACATGGCAAGCGTGTTTTGTCCGGAGATGCCGCTGTTCGCTAACATTTCTCCACAGAAAAAACACAATGCCTTGGGAAGGTTACAACTCGAATCCGTAAATCCCATTAACACATATTCTTCGGAATACTGTCTGAATTTTGCCGGCTCAGGTTTGGCCTTCCTTGGCACATGTTCCTCCTTGTTTTCAGCTGCATTACTGCTACGCTTTAACCAAGCCTCCATTGTTTTCTACATCCATAGGTGATTGACAGTTGGTGCCGTGTGGCACCACCGGGTAAGATCAAGCCATTATGGTATGGGCCATTGGGGAAACTCTGGGTTTATGGTAATGAATGGAATAACCTACTTGATTTGATGTTCAGTTTATGAACTTACATTCATATTTTGTTGAAGTATTATTCAATAAATATATTTATAAAGGATTTTTGAATTGTTGCTATTTTTAGAATATTTAAAAAAAAATCTCACGTACCCCTTGGCATACCTTCAAGTACCCCCAGGGGTATGCGTACCCCCATTTGAGAAACACTGGACTAGGACATTGTGCTTCATGAGACATTCTCCCAAAGGTATAATGTCTGCCCCTTCACCCAATGGTAATGGATGGCACATTACGGATGGGGAGTTAAAAGTTCCATGGATGACAACAAATCCTGCCCCTGACAGTGTGTTAAAGGTAGTCCACTGCAGCTGCAAGCAGAGCAAATGTGAGACAGGAAGATGTTCCTGTATGTCTGCAAGACTGTCCTGTACTGATTTGTGTCGGTGCCAAAATTGTGCCAATATTTCCATGGAAACAGAGGATAAAAGCACATGGGAAGATGGCTCTGACGATAGTGATAGCTAAGAGATGAACAATGTATCCCTCAAAGTCACACTTAATCAGTTAATTCTCTAATAAAAAATGGAGTTTTTGCCCCATTTGAGAAAAATCCCTCAGAGTATTTTATATACTATTTCTTTTTTTTTAGTTACTTAAATTAAATACTTTAAAAATTTAATGTGAGGTTACAATGCACTTGACCTTAAATTGTTTTGTAATAATCATAGTTTGAGTTTGTGCCAAATTTGAGGAAAATCTATCAAAGAATGCTTGAGATATGGCTTTAACAATGTGCAAAACTAAGACAAAATAATAAAAAAAATGACAAAACATGGTCCTTGGGGTTTGTTTTCCCGGAATGCAAAGGAAAGTTGGCGCGGGCAAGACATGAATGTAAGTACATATTTTTATTTTAACACTAACAGACAACAAAAAAGGAAGCAAACAAAAGGCGCGCACAATGGCGCAGAACAAACTTGACTAATGAAACAAAACTTGCACAAAGGCAGAAACTATGAACAATAAACAAAAACGTAATGGCATGGAACTATGGTAGCATGAAGACAAAACGAGGTAGCAGGGGTGTCAGAAGAAGCATGGTATGAAAGGATAGATAATGTCACCAGGACGATCAACAGAAACAGACAGGCTTAAATAGCAGTGACATGATCAGTGAAAACAGGTGCGTGACTCAAAACGTGAAACAGGTGAAACTAATGGTTGCTATGGTGACAAAACAAGAGTGAAAAGGCAGGAACTAAGTGTTCAAAAACCAAACAGAACACGACTTAAACAAAAATGATCAACAGACATGACAGAGCCCCTCCCTTAAGGACATATACTAGATGTCCATAAAATAAAAACAAAGCAATGATCAATAGTCATGGGAGGGCGGGAGGGGGACATGGCAGTGGGTCGCCAGACCACGTGTCCCCGTATCCACCGGGGCAGAGTTAGGTGGCGGCGACGCGTAGAGCGCCGCTGTACCAGACAAGGTGGGCGACCTGGGAATGGCCACATCCGTGGCCGACGAGGAGGTTGCGGCTTAGCAGGCCGAAAGACTGGTAGTGGCGGCCGGACCGGAGGCTGTGGCTTGGTGTGACGATGCTGAGCCACCCCACCTGAAGAGTTCCCAGCCCTAGCCCCCCAATCAAGGAGCGGATACCAGTTGCGCTCCCCGCGGTCTGGTATTTGTTTTTTTGGTGTGGGTGGAGGGAGGTCAGGAGGGGGGCAGAATCATCCCCATCAAATTGTCCAAAATGTCTTTCTGTTTTACCCACCTAGGTTTTAATGGGTGAAAAAAAAGAAACATTTGTGACATGGGCGTGGCTTGAGTCCTGGGGGCGGGGCATGAAATTGGGATGACATGGATTGACATACTCTTATTTCTAAAAACATGTTTTGATAATGTTTTTTCATGTTTTTATAGTCTTTGGTTGGAGGTGAGTGATCAAAAGAAAAAGCATTGAAAAAAAAATCCTGGTCTGTGACGTCATCTTGGAGCTGCCAAGCTGGCGGCCGTCTATTTCCGCCCGGAGTAGGAGGAGCTTGGGGGAGCGCCGCGTGCTGTCCGCTCGCCTTCCCTGACGTCCTTGGTCTGGAGCGGCGCTTCCGGGACGGCGGTAACGCAGCGCCGTCCTTGGACCAAATGGAGCTCAATGGCACCAGTTTTCCATCTGGCCCCCACATCAGGTCTCTGCGCTCCACGGAGGAATAACGCAGCGTCTCTTCCTCCATCACGCGCAGGACCGCCCACGCTCCCTCGTCCAACTTGTCCACTTCGTCCAACTTTCGTGCGGAAAAACGTTTATGCTGGTGACATTCTGACAAAACGTGGTCTTTGGAGTTTGTTTTCCCGGAATGCAAAGGAAAGTTGGCGCGGGCAAGACATGAATGTAAGTACATATTTTTTATTTTAACACTAACAGACTACAAAAAAGGAAGCAAACAAAAGGCGCGCACAATGACGGAGAACAAACTTGACTAATGAAACAAAACTTGCACAAAGGCAGAAACTATGAACAATAAACAAAAACTTACTTGGCATGGAACTATGGTAGCATGAAGAGAAAATGAGGTAGCAGGGGTGTCAGAAGAAGCATGGTATGAAAGGATAGATAATGTCACCAGGACGATCAACAGAAACAGACAGGCTTAAATAGCAGTGACATGATCAGTGAAAACAGGTGCGTGACTCCATCCATCCATCCATCCATCCATCCATCCATCCATCTCAAAACGTGAAACTAATGGTTGCTATGGTGACAAAGCAAGAGTGAAAAAGCAGGAACTAAGTGTCCAAAAACCAAACAGAACATGACTTAAACAAAACATGATCAACAGACATGACAAAAATGTATTTAATGCTGTGACATCAACACATTGTTTTGTTCATGTAAATATTGTTTTATACCATATTGTGTACAGATTCTAAACTGTAATGCAGTTTTTGTTGTATTTCCATTTTTCGGCATTATTCGACATTTTGATTGATGTCAGCCATTTTGGGCCAAAGTGTTCTTTATTTTATTTTATTTTTTACTTCCTCCTATAACACAGTATCTACTGAAATTTTTAATGTATAAAACATAATTGTTTAGCAAAATGTACCATGTGTATGTTCAATTGTACAGGTTGCTATTCACTTATATTGAAGCTTTTTTTTTTTTAAATTTTTTTTGTATGTTTCATTGTTCAAATTCAAATGAAAGTATGCCAATGCTAAAATACTTGTCTCAAATGTTAGGTATATGTATTAATGTCAATTTGTGAGAGAGATTCTGTTTCCAGAATGAATGTAAATACATTTACAAGACAAAACAGCTGCATAAGATTTTCGTTTTTTTGTAATTCCTATTTTTATACATTTATAGCTCTAAGAAAAAACGCCAGGATATTTTGCGGAGAACTTTTAACTTAATGTCCACAATAGCATTGTCTATGCAAAAATGCAAAAAAAGAGTAGTGCCCAGACGTGGGAACGAAAATCACTTTCTCGCCACTTTTTCCTGGTTCACCCTATGACCTACATGGAAATGATCAGCTGGACTCTCGACGCAATTGACAAAATCTTTTTGACAAGGAAAAGAGGTTTGGGGGAGCCTGGCTGCCCTGATGGAACCATTGCTGCAGAGTACGTGAGAGATTCCTGGGATAAATGGAGAATCATGTGCCTCTCAGTCCTTTCCATCGAGGACATGGAAGACATCTACCTATTTGGAAGCGTGATCGCGGGGCACCTGCTGATTGGGCAGGGCATTGCTCTGGTGTATCGTCAAATTCGTAAGACAATGGCAGCCACTCAAGGAGCCCAAAGGCTGTTCGTCGCAATGGATGGTTTGGGCAGGGCTGTGGGAACACAGACTGTGGCGATTTCTGAACTGAATCGCAAGATGGATCGCATCATGGAGAAGCTTGCTGAAAAGGAAAATTAAATTGAGTTTGAGGGCACCCAGCATGGACGAATAGAACAGACAAGTCATTGTTTTGTCTGCTCGCGGAAAACAAACATCCTAATCTAAGATTTGACTCCCCCGAATGGCCTTGACGCTGTGGAAACAGGACCAGGCTGTTCTGAAAAACACCCCCGAGGACACCTCAATGATGGACGCTTTTGATTTCCCTCCCTCCTCAACGACACCTGGAGTCGAACTGTGGCGGATCGGCCTAAGTCTATAAAAAAACATTACATCATCACACCCAAGACAATTGGGCACACACGCACACACACACCCTCCCCCACCCCACGCCTTCACCACCGCTTGTTTCCCCTCAGGGTGATGGTCCGATGGCAGCGCTTCATAGCAGCAGTCAACCTCCAGGGACCCAACTCCCCGCCCCTCTGTTGCGAGTTTGCGTGATTAAATGTAACATGTTTATGTGTGCATTGCATGGAGGTTTTTTCCCACTCCAAACTAGGCCTCCTTAGGAGCCCAGTCTAGATTGTATTTTTTTACTCATCTTCTTCCCCAGCGTTTTACCTTTTTCCCACCTTTTACGGGGCGCCTTGTGGCGACCCATCAGCGTTCCTGTTCTGTAACTCTGTACACTGTTTGTTTGTCTCATCTTGAACGGCTTTGTGCTGTAAACAAAGTTTTGTTGTACTTGTGCAATGACAATAAAGACCTATCTGATCTGATGTTCGAGTGTGATTCTTCTCGCTTCGCTCCTCAGTTTGGGTCGGATTGTGCCGCGATTGTTGGCCGGTTTGAGGCGCTTGGATTTCAGAGTGACGTACACCACGTTGGGGCGGGTCGGAACCGACACGTCCTCATTTGGCAAAACACTCACCTTCACTTTTTCTCCAGTCCGGCTCAGCAGACCAAAGTCCACTTAACACCGAAAACATAAATAGCAGCTTTGGCGTTGTTAGGCCTATTTTAGCCTCCCTAAAATATTCTTAAGCCCCCCTAAATAATGTTCTTTTTTTTACAAATACATGCCGACATATTCATTATAAAGTGGCCCGAATATGAGTTTAAATAAATAATCATATAACCTGTCATTATTCACTCAGTTTCCCCTCACTTCATAGCGTAAGGTAGAGAGCCCTTTCAGTGTGTTGGTATCCAATCCATTCCACTTGTTCATGTGCCCACATCACTCAAAATCCAGTCCACATTTTCTCTGCGACCTTGCTTGCGGTCCTGCAGGTGTGCAGCTTTGAAGCACACAGTGCCGCAGAACAATAATGTGAACGGATGCAAAATGGACATAAGAAACGTTTTCAAGAAAGTAAGTATTCATCACTGCTTGTAGTAAAATGTATTAGCTGCACTTTACACCAGGTCTGTGTTTGACAAATAAAAACATGTCTACTATAGACAACTTTTGTTAGTTAGCCTGAATAGCATCATGAAGGTCCTGGTTATTTATAAAGTTAAATGTGCACTCTTTTTTACCATTTGCTATCTTTGGGGTTACTTCCTTCTGGAGCATCAGCTGTGTTTCTCACTTTACACATGGAGGAGAACAGGAGCTGAGCTCATTCACGTATGACTATCATCAGTAGATAATAATAATAATCACTCCACAACCCCTATTGACCTGTAGGAGTCAGGGCAGAGGAGCACAGAAAGTGAGAGGGGAGAGGCCTCTACCGGAAAGGTGAGTAGGAGAATAATGATACATATAAATAAATATTAAAAAAATTTTTTGACAATTAGGAGGACCATAGTCAAGATGACCCACAACATCCTCTAGTATACCTTTAAGTCTTTTATATATATATATATATATATATATATATATATATATATATATATATATATATATATATATATATATATATATACATATGTAGTCATTTTTCTCCTGCGTGGACTTCCGTCTTCCTTTACAATGAGTGAAGCTGCACGAAGCCTTGTGTCTGCAATTGTAAATAATTTAGTTTTTAAGTTATGTGTTTCTTGTAGAATCTATATAAAGTAATATACATTAGCCTATTGTTAAAATAATGAAAAAAACATAATTAAATACATTTGTTTTATTGTAATGTTACATTAATAGCTGTTGTCTTATTATAGGATGGCTTGTTAAACATTTCATAGGATTTTCAGAGGGAGGAAAATGTAAAATGAATAAATACATGAAAATAAAAATAAAAAAAACTGTTAAAAGCCATGGTCCCGGGGAGCATTTCATTTTGTCCCGTGCATTTTTTTTACCATCCCCGGGACGACGGGACTACGTTAATCTCAAGCCCTGGAAGTTACATTTTATTGTTTGCATTATTTGTTTCAGCCTTGCACTTTGAAGATGGTCCCTCAGCTCTTTGACAGCTTTGGCTCTTTTTCAGATCAACAGACGGACTCTAAGTCTTTCTTATTTACAGTATATATATAAACCTTTCTCATTTCTAGTCAGACTTCCATATTTATTTAATTTCCTTAACGGCTTGCCATAATATATATTAATATATATAAATACATTATATATAAGCCAAATTATCCCGACCCAAATATTACTTTAATTCTAGTAATTAAGTAATATTTCCAGGGCTTGAATTTGCAACCATTTTAGTCACATGTGCCCAAAATGTAATCTGTGCAACTTCAAAATATTTGGGAACAAAAAATTATTGTATTGTGAGCAAAAGTGGTGGCATTAGCCTCTATGTTGTGAAGTAATAACATAGAGGCTAATGCCATGACTTTCATTGTGTTTCAGTGTATCTTGAAGGATCATGTTTCTTGTGCAAATGCATGTTTGTTGTTGTACTGAACACACATTGAAAATAAACCCACTGAAATAATAATAATAATGAATCATTTCTAAGTCTTTGTTAGCCGTTTGTGAAGTTTTGTGCTCGTGCGCTACGTTCGCTCACATCCTGTGCATCTCCTGGGGGCTAAGCCCCCCCTGTCCTTAAAAGCTAGTGACGCCCCTGGATAGCAGTATAGTCACTTTTGGAAGGGAGCACCTCGGGAACCAGAACCGTGACAGGCAGAGGAAGCGAAGCTTTAGACCCATTTATGTTCTAGTCATGGTGGATGAGATCCAAACTGAGGCTGGTTTTGGATGGGAGTCATGGGACTAGTTCTTTTGACAGGATGCTCTAGAAAAACTTGCTTCTGACCTACATGGACCTGCCAGAACTGTATCCCCTCCCAGCCTCCCTGTTGGTACCAGGAACATGACACGTGGATACTTCATAGTTTTAGCAAAGCTGTTTATTTGCTAGCGTGACGTAAGAGAAATGGTGTCCAAAGTGCGGCACAAGCGCCATTTTTGGCCCAGGTCTAGTTTTTTACTGACCCTCGACATTATTACACAATTAATTATAACACTAACAATGTTTTGCTTTATCACCTGCAACTAGTGTTGTCCCGATACCAAAATGTATTTGGATACTGTGAGAGAGATAAACTCTTTCTGTCTGTCAAGTTCATGATGTCACTAAGGGGTTGGATCAAGGCCAGTCTACTCGGGGAGGGTCTGGGATCTTGCTCAGGTGTTGCTGAGTGGAGGCGCAACAGTTTTTGACTGTGCCAGGCTAGTATTTGTTTGCTCCCGTTTATTTTACGTTTTGTTACAAAGTGAGTTTTATTTACGTGACTGTGTGATAATAAACACTTTTGTTAAACATGGACATAATTATTAGCTGGCTGCACACGTCTAAATACAAATTAAAATACTAGTCAAAGACCCTTCATATAAAAGATATGTTTTCCTGTTTTTAAGGTTCCGCTGCTGTAAAAATAAAACAATTAAAATACTAGTCAAAGACCCTTCATATAAAAGGTATGTTTTGCTGTTTTTAAGGAACTGCTGCTGTAAAAATAAATAAATAAAAATACTAGTCAAAGACCATTCATATAAGATGAATGTTTTACTGTTTTTTAAGGTTCTGTTGCTGTAAAAATAAAAAATAAAAAAATACTAGTCAAAGACCCTTCATATAAAAGGAATCGTTTACTGTTTTTTAAGGTTCTGCTGCTGTTAAGATAAAACAAATGAAAAATACTAGTCAAAGACCCTTCATATAAAAGGTATGCTTTGCTGTTTTTAAGGAACTGCTGCTGTAAAAATAAATACAAAAAATACTAGTCAAAGACCCTTCATATAAAAGGAATGTTTTACTGTTGTTTAAGGTTCTGCGGCTGTAAGAATAAAACAAATACACATACTAGTCAAAGACCCTTCATATAAAAGGTGTGTTTTGCTGTTTTTAAGTTTCTGCTGCTGTAAAAAATAAATAAAAGAAATACTAGTCACACACCCTTCATATAAAAATAATGTTTTACTGTTCAAGGTTCTGCTGCTGTAAAAATAAAACAAATGAAGAATACGAGTCAAAGACCCTTCTTATAAAAGGTATGCTTTGCTGTTTTTAAGGAACTGCTGCTGTAAAAATAAATACATAAAAATACTAGTCAAAGACCCTTCATATAAAATTAATGTTTTACTCTTTTTTAAGGTTCTGCTGCTGTTAAGATAAAACAAATGAAAAATACCAGTCAAAGACCCTTCATATAAAAAGTATGCTTTGCTGTTTTTAAGGAACTGCTGCTGTAAAAATAAATACAAAAAAATACTAGTCACACACCCTTCATATAAAAGGAATGTTGTACTGTTTAAGGTTCTGTTACTGTAAAAATAAAACAAATAAAAATACTAGTCAAAGACCCTTCATTTAAAAGGTGTGTTTTGCTGTTTTTAAGGTTGTGCTGCTGTAAAAATAAAACAAATAAAAAATACTAGTCAAAGACCCTTCATATAAAATGAATGTTTTACTGTTTTTAAGGTTCTGCTGCTGTAAAAATAAAACAAATAAAAATACTAGTCAAAGACCCTTCATATAAAAGATATGTTTTCCTGTTTTTAAGGTTCTGCTGCTGTAAAAATAAAAATTAAAAAAATACTAGTCAAAGACCCTTCATATAAAATGAATGTTTTACTGTTGTTTAAGGTTCTGCTGCTGTAAAAATAAAACAAATAAAAATACTAGTCAAAGACCCTTCATACAAAAGGTATGCTTTGCTGTTTTTAAGGAACTGATGCTGTAAAAATAAAACAAATAAAAATACTAGTCAAAGACCCTTCATATAAAAATAATGTTTTACTGTTTTTTTAAGGTTCTGCTGCTGTTTAGATAAAACAAATGAAAAATACTAGTCAAAGACCCTTCATATAAAAGGTATGCTTTGCTGTTTTTAAGGAATTGCTGCTGTAAAAATAAATACAAAAAATACTAGTCACACACCCTTCATATACAAGGAATGTTTTACTGTTTAAGGTTCTGCTGCTGTAAAAATAAAACAAATGAAAAATACTAGTCAAAGACCCTTCATATAAAAGGTATGCTTTGCTGTTTTTAAGGAACTGCTGCTGTAAAAATAAATACAAAAAATACTAGTCACATACCCTTCATATAAAAGGAATGTTTTACTGTTGTTTAAGGTTCTGCTGCTGTAAAAATAAAACAAATAAAAATACTAGTCAAAGACCCTTCATACAAAAGGTATGCTTTGCTGTTTTTAAGGAACTGATGCTGTAAAAATAAAACAAATAAAAATACTAGTCAAAGACCCTTCATATAAAAATAATGTTTTACTGTTTTTTTAAGGTTCTGCTGCTGTTTAGATAAAACAAATGAAAAATACTAGTCAAAGACCCTTCATATAAAAGGTGTGTTTTGCTGTTTTTAAGGAACTGCTGCTGTAAAAATAAATACAAAAAATACTAGTCAAAGACCCTTCATATAAACGGAATGTTTTACTGATGTTTAAGGTTCTGCTGCTATAAAAATAAAACAAATGAATATACTAGTCAAAGACCCTTCATATAAAAGGTGTGTTTTGCTTTTTTTTAAGGTTCCGCTGCTGTAAAAATAAAACAAATGAAAAATACTAGTCAAAGACCCTTCATATAAAAGGTGTGTTTTGCTGTTTTTAAGGAACTGCTGCTGTAAAAATAAATACAAAAAATACTAGTCAAAGACCCTTCATATAAACGGAATGTTTTACTGATGTTTAAGGTTCTGCTGCTATAAAAATAAAACAAATGAATATACTAGTCAAAGACCCTTCATATAAAAGGTGTGTTTTGCTTTTTTTTAAGGTTCCGCTGCTGTAAAAATAAATTTAAAAAAAATACTAGTCACACACCCTTCATATAAAAGGAATGTTTTACTGTTTATGGTTCTGCTGCTGTAAAAATAAAACAAATGAAAAATACTAGTCAAAGACCCTTCGTATAAAAGGTGTGCTTTGCTGTTTTTTAAGGTTCTGCTGCTGTTAAGATAAAAAAAATAGAAAATACTAGTCAAAGACCCTTCATATAAAAGGTATGTTTTGCTGTTTTTAAGGAACTGCTGCTGTAAAAATAAATGAATAAAAATACTAGTCAAAGACCCTTCATATAAAATGAATGTTTTACTGTGTTTTAAGGTTCTGCTGCTGTAAAAAAAAAAAAAAAAAAAAAAAAACTAGTCAAAGACCCTTCATATAAAAGGATTTTGTTACTGTTTTTTTAAGGTTCTGCTGCTGTGAAAATAAAACAAATGAAAAATACTAGTCAAAAACCCTTCATATAAAAGGTGTGTTTTGCTGTTTTTAAGGAACTGCTGCTGTAAAAATAAATACAAAAAATACTAGTCACACACCCTTCATAAAAAAGGTGTGTTTTACTGTTGTTTAAGGTTCTGCTGCTGTAAAAATAAAACAAATAAAAATACTAGTCAAAGACCCTTCATATAAAAATAATGTTTTACTGTTTTTTAAGGTTCTGCTGCTGTAAAAATAAAACAAATAAAAATACTAGTCAAAGACCCTTCATAAAAAAGGTGTGTTTTGCTGTTTTTAAGGTTCTGCTGCTGTAAAAAAAATACTAGTCACACACCCTTCATATACAAGGAATGTTTTACTGTTGTTTAAGGTTCTGCTGCTGTGAAAATAAAACAAATGAAAAATACTAGTCAAAAACCCTTCATATAAAAGGTGTGTTTTGCTGTTTTTAAGGTTCCGCTGCTGTAAAAATAAAAAAATAAAAAATACTAGTCACACACCCTTCATATAAAAGGAATGTTTTACTGTTTAAGGTTCTGCTGCTGTAAAAATAAAAAAATAAAAAATACTAGTCAAAGACCCTTCATCTGAAAGGAAAGTTTTACTGTTTTTCTTAAGGTTCTGCTGCTGTAAAAATAAAAAAAATGAAAAATACTAGTCAAAGACCCTTCATATAAAAATAATGTTTTACTGTTTTTTTTAAGGTTCTGCTGCTGTTAAGATAAAACAAATGAAAAATACTAGTCAAAGACCCTTCATATCAAAGGTGTGTTTTGCTGTTTTTAAGGATTTGCTGCTGTAAAAATAAATAAATAAAAATACTAGTCAAAGATGAAAGGAAAGTTTTACTGTTTTTTTAAGGTTCTGCTGCTGTAAAAATAAAACAAATGAAAAATACTAGTCAAAGACCCTTAACATAAAAATAACGTTTTACTGTTTTTTTAAGGTTCTGCTGATGTTAAGATAAAACAAATGAAAAATACTAGTCAAAGACCCTTCATATAAAAGGTATGCTTTGCTGTTTTTTAAGGTTCTGCTGCTGTAAAAATAAATACAAAAAATACTAGTCACACACCCTTCATATAAAAGGAATGTTGTACTGTTTAAGGTTCTGCTGCTGTAAAAATAAAACAAATAAAAATACTAGTCAAAGACCCTTCATATAAAAATAATGTTTTACTGTTTTTTAAGGTTCTGCTGCTGTTTAGATAAAACAAATGGAAAAATACTAGTCAAAGACCCTTCTTATAAAAATAATGTTTTGCTGTTTTTTAAGGTTCTGCTGCTGTTAAGATAAAACAAATGAAAAATACTAGTCAAAGACCCCTAATATAAAAGGTATGCTTTGCTGTTTTTAAGGAACTGCTGGTGTAAAAATAAATACAAAAAATACTAGTCAAAGACCCTTCATATAAAAGGTGTGCTTTGCTGTTGTAAAAAATAAATTTTAAAAATACTAGTCACACACCCTTCATATAAAATGAATGCTTTACTGATTAAGGTTCTGCTGCTGTAAAAATAAAACAAATAAAAATACTAGTCAAAGACCCTTCATATAAAAGGTGTGTTTTGCTGTTTTTAAGGTTATGCTGCTGTAAAAATAAAAATGCGAGTCAAAGATCCTCCATATGACAGGAGAGTTTTGCTATTTTTAAAGATCTGCTGCTTTAGAAAAAAAAAGAAGAAAAAAAACACTAGTCAAAGATCCTCCATAAAACAGGAGTGTCTTGTTGATTTTAAAGGTCTGTTGCTGCAAAAACTAAAAAAAACAACTAATTAAAACGCTAGTCAAAGATCCTTCATATGACAAGAGTGTGTTGCTGTTTTTAAGGATCTGCTGCTGTAGAAATAAAATAATTAAAAACGCTAGTCAAAGATCCTTCATATGACAGGAGCGTTTGTGAGCAAATAGTACTACTACTTCTAGTACTACTACTTCTAGTACTCCTACCACCACCAAACTCTCATACTTGGCTTACACCTGCAGGATCAATATTAACTCATTAAACTTGAAGAGCAAATTTAATTTCCTCAATTATAACTGTGATTGAACTCCCTCCCAGCTAATTAGAGGGAGATGTGCTGCACAGTGTGAGGCCTGCTTGCTACTTCAATCATTCATGTGACATGACTCACTCCCCAATTATACACTCCTATTAAACATTGTTGAGCTGTGTGGGTTTGCACTTTGCTTCATATTAACCACATCTTCTTGTTGGACGCATGGAAATTATTCATTTGGGATTAAAAGCCACTTTATCTTAAGGCAGGAAATTGAGGCATTAAATGAGAATAAACCAAGTAGCTCGCGGTGTCTAATAGTGTTGTACGGTATACCGGTATCGGTATAGTACCGCGATACTAATTAATCATATTCGGTACTAGACCGCCTCTAAAAAGTGCCGGTCCAACCCCCCGTCGTCGTCGTCACGTCATGACATTGCTGGTTTTACTAGCAGAGGAGCATGTTGGGCAGCGCACACACACAGAGTACTTACAAGCAGACACAATGTGTAGACAGAAAAGGGAGAACGGACGCATTTTGGTGTAAAAAGTAAAGATAAAGGTGAAGTTATAACACTGACACACACTCAGGAAGAGCTGCTTTAAGACATAGCTAGCTAGCTAGCAGCTAACATCCATCCACAGTGTTTTAGCTACTTCAAAATCACTAATCCTGGCCTTCATGGCGACAAAAAAAGTAATTGTCTTACAAGTATATTATCACTGGAGGACAAGTAATAGCTAAACATGCTTCACTACTGTCGGAGGCAGATATTTACATATATCCGAATTTAAGTGTTACTTCTTTTTATTTCATAATCATATTACAAAACAGCTAGTGTTTTTCTTCCAATTGTGGTCTTTTGGTTGTCTGCAAAACTGTGTGCTTAACCTTGAATGAGGAATGTTAGAGAGAGAGAGATAATGGACATTTGTTTTGGCTAGAGACACAGGACTGCCAGGGACTTTAGAGGGGAGAGGGTGTTTCGGGGGGCAGACCATCTTAGGGGCGCAATTGAATGTTCTATGCTGGACTGGTCTGAATGTATATCTGCAAAGCTTTGCAAATATTTTACAAAATACCTATTCTGTCTCTGGTGGTTTTTCAACTCAGCTTTAAGTGTCGTAAAGAGCTTGGGAGCGACTTGTGACTTGAATTCCCTGGGAGGAACAACTGGTCCAAAACGCAACACTACACACCGTAGGAGGATACAATAGCTCACAATGTAAACAAAGGCCATGGGTGGATCTACACCTGACATCCACTGTAATGATACCAACTACAGGAGCGTATTTAGTCGATACTACTAAACTTACATCAATATTTTTTTGCATCACAAAATCTTCTTTCGTTTTTTTATTTATTTATATTATGTTTATAAAGTCAGTAAATACGTCCCTGGACACATGAGGACTTTGAATATGACCAATGTATGATCCTGTAACTACTTGGTATCACATCCATACCTAAATGTGTGGTATCATCCAAAACTAATGTAAAGTATCAAAGAAGAGAAGAATAAGTGATTATTACATTTTAACAGAAGTGTAGATAGAACATGTTCAAAGAGAACATAAGCAGATATTAACAGTAAATGAACAAGTAGATTAATAATCAATTTTTACAGTTTGTCCCTTTATACAAAATAACAGGTGTATAAATGACACAATATGTTACTGCATACGTCAGCAGACTAATTAGGAGTCTTTGTTTGTTTACTTACTACTAAAAGACAATTTGTCTAGTATGTTCACTATTTTATTTAAAGGGGAACATTATCACAATTTCAGAATTGTTAAAACCATTAAAAATCAGTTCCCAGTGGCTTATTATATTTTTAGAAGTTTTTTTCAAAATTTTACCCATCACGCAATATCCCTAAAAAAAGCTTCAAAGTGCCTGATTTTAACCATCGTTATATACACCCGTCCATTTTCCTGTGACGTCACATAGTGATGCCAACACAAACAAACATGGCGGAAAGAACAGCAAGCTATAGCGACATTAGCTCGGATTAAGACTCGGATTTCAGCGGCTTAAGCGATTCAACAGATTACGCATGTATTGAAACGGATGGTTGTAGTGTGGAGGCAGGTAGTGAAAACCAAATTGAAGAAGAAACTGAAGCTATTGAGCCATATCGCTTTGAACCGTATGCAAGCGAAACGGACGAAAACGACACGACAGCCAGCGACACGGGAGAAAGCGAGGACGAATTCGGCGATCGCCTTCTAACCAACGATTGGTATGTGTTTGTTTGGCATTAAAGGAAACTAACAACTATGAACTAGGTTTACAGCATATGAAATACATTTGGCAACAACATGCACTTTGAGAGTGCAGACAGCCCAATTTTCATCAGTTAATATATTCTGTAGACATACCCTCATGTCAGCAGGCCAGGGAAGCTAGGGTCGATATTCTTCTCTTGATCATCTTCGGTGGCATAAGGGACGGTGTGAGCCAAGACATCCAGGGGGTTTAGCTCGCTCGTCTGCGGGAACAAACTGCCGCCATTGCTTGCCGTGCTACCGAGGTCCTTTGTCCCTGAATAGCTCACACACTCCGGCAGATTCAATGGGGGTCTGGCGGCAGATTTCTTTGACTTTATGGTTGGAAATGCATCTGCTTTGAGTGTCGCAGGATATCCACACATTCTTGCCATCTCTGTCGTAGCATAGCTTTCGTGGGTAAAGTGTGCGGAACAAACGTCCAATTTCTTGCCACTTTGGCATCTTTGGGCCACTGGTGCAACTTGAATCCGTCCCTGTTGGTGTTGTTACACCCTCCGACAACACACCGACGAGGCATGATGTCTCCAAGGTACGGAAAACAGTCGAAAAAACGGAAAATAACAGAGCTGATTTGACTCGGTGTTTGAGAAAATGGTGGATTGCTTCCCGATGCGACGTCACGTTGTGACGTCATCGCTCCGAGAGCGAATAATAGAAAGGCGTTTAATTCGCCAAAATTCACCCATTTAGAGTTCGGAAATCGGTTAAAAAAAAATATGTTCTTTTTTCTGCAACATCAAGGTATATATTGACGCTTACATAGGTCTGCTGATAATGTTCCCCTTTAAGGACTAAATGACAATAATAAACATATGTTTCATGTACCCTAACATTTTTTGTTCAAATAAAGCCAATAATGACATTTTTTGTGGTCCCCTTTATACAGATAAGTATCGAAAAGTATCGAAACACATTTTGGTACCGGAGACCAAAATATTGGTATGGGGACAACACGAGTGTGTAAGCAACAATGGTGTCACATGACAGGTGTTTAGGTTGTAGCCAGGTGACATCTGCTGGTGTGCATATTCATGAGTTGAGTCAACAAGGTGGTTGTTCAGCCCAGTGGGTGAAACACTTAAACAGCCGCAAACCGGATTTTTGCTTTGTGGGAAGGAAAGGATGCGGCCGCACGTTTGCAGGATTTCCTCAGCTGAATGCAAACAAATCATTTTAATTATTTTTTTTTTTAATTTTTTGTCCTGTCCAGCTTCTCAGGCAAATCATATAGTAGATGTAGATGATCATATAGTAGATGTAGATGATCATATAGTAGATGTAGATGATCATATAGTAGATGTAGATGATCATATAGTAGATGTAGATGATCATATAGTAGATGTAGATGATCATATAGTAGATGTAGATGATCATATAGTAGATGTAGATGATCATATAGTAGATGTAGATGATCATATAGTAGATGTAGATGATCATGTAGTAGATGTAGATGATCATGTAGTAGATGTAGATGATCATATAGTAGATGTAGATGATCATATAGTAGATGTAGATGATCATATAGTAGATGTAGATGATCATGTAGTAGATGTAGATGATCATATAGTAGATGTAGATGATCATATAGTAGATGTAGATGATCATATAGTAGATGTAGATGATCATATAGTAGATGTAGATGATCATATAGTAGATGTAGATGATCATATAGTTGATGTAGATGATCATATAGTAGATGTAGATGATCATATAGTAGATGTAGATGATCATATAGTAGATGTAGATGATCATATAGTTGATGTAGATGATCATATAGTAGTCCCCAGAGAGCCCAACCCGCAAACAGTAGGTGTGGTGCCCAGGGCACCAGGGACCACCGCCCCCACGCAGCCAAGCCGGACAGCGACAGGAACCCCATAGCCCGGCCCACCGCGCCGCCCACAAGGGCCAGCAGCAGGCCGCAGACAGACGCACCCGGCAGAGGACAAGGCACGAGAAAAGCAGGGGACAGCCAGACCCCAAGCCAGCGAGAGACCACACCCCACACGGGCAGAAAGGTAGGACGCCCCGCCCGGGGGGCCCAGAGACTACCCGCAACTGGACGGGAAGACCGCCACACCGGCAACCGGGCCCCCACGAGCCCACTCCCCACTCCTGGAGAGCGCGGCGAGGCCCGCCCCCGGCCACCCCACCCAAATCGGCCACCACAGGACCACCAGCACGGGGCCACGGGAAACACCCACCCTACCCGAAAGGACCCTAACAATGGAGATGGAACAACCAGCAACCGCCCTGTCGAGTTCCCCCCCTGAGGGAGGGGAAAAATAAAAAATAATATTAATAAAATATATTTAAAAAATCCTCTGATGAGGTGGCGACTTGTCCAGCGCCCCCTGCGACCTCGAAGGGAATAAGCGGTAGAAAATGGATGGATGGATGGATATTTAAAAAATAAATAATTAAATACATAGTAATAAGAATAATTATCATTTTTACATATATTTAAAAAAAAAAATGTTTTTAAATAAATAAATAAAAATCAATCAATCAATCAATCTTTATTTATATAGCCCTAAATCACAAGTGTCTCAAAGGGCTGCACAAGCCACAACGACATCCTCGGTACAAAGCCCACATATGTAATATGTGGGCTTTGCATTTTATTTAATAAATAAATAAATTAGTAAATAAATTTAAAAAAAATAAAATAAAAAAATAAAAATAATTATTATAGTAAAAAGAATTAAAAGAAGATCACGGACAATCTGACACACAAGGTCACTACCCCAGCAGCTGGCCGACTCTCAGCACCTCGGAATACCTTGCAGCAACCAAGCTACCACAATAGACGCAGGGACTTGACCCAGCAGGCCCCAACCATGGACGGCGGGACCCAGGAGCTCCAGACATGCAGTCCGGATGCAGTAGCCTGAGGCACCGACCCCTGTCTGACAAGCAGGCCCAGAGTGTACCCCCAGAAATATACATACATACATATATACATATACATACACATACACACACATATGTATGTGTACACATACACATATATACACACACATACATACATATATATACACATACATACACACACACATCAGTTTAAATATAGATGTGTTGTGCGGTACAATGTGGACTCACCCTCCACATCAGTTTAAATATAGATGTGTTGTGTGGTACAATGTGGACTCACCCTCCACATCAGTTTAAATATAGATGTGTTGTGTGGTACAATGTGGACTCACCCTCCACATCAGTTTAAATATAGATGTGTTGTGTGGTACAATGTGGACTCACCCTCCACATCAGTTTAAATATAGATGTGTTGTGTGGTACAATGTGGACTCACCCTCCACATCAGTTTAAATATAGATGTGTTGTGTGGTACAATGTGGACTCACCCTCCACATCAGTTTAAATAAAGATGTGTAGTGAGGTACAATGTGGACTCACCCTCCACATCAGTTTAAATATAGATGTGTTGTGTGGTACAATGTGGACTCACCCTCCACATCAGTTTAAATATAGATGTGTTGTGTGGTACAATGTGGACTCACCCTCCACATCAGTTTAAATATAGATGTGTTGTGTGGTACAATGTGGACTCACCCTCCACATCAGTTTAAATATAGATGTGTTGTGTGGTACAATGTGGACTCACCCTCCACATCAGTTTAAATATAGATGTGTTGTGTGGTACAATGTGGACTCACCCTCCACATCAGTTTAAATATAGATGTGTTGTGTGGTACAATGTGGACTCACCCTCCACATCAGTGCTGTACAACCAAATAAGTCAGAGTGGGCGTGATTTCACAACCCTCAGAACGCTTTAGACCGGGGGTCAGCAAACCCGTGGCTCTTTAGTGCCGCCCTAGTGGCTCCCTGGAGCATTTTTAAAAAAGAATTGAAAATGGAAAAAGATGGGGGAATAATTGTTTTGTTTTAGTATGTTTTTTGTTTGAGGACAAACATGACAGAAACCTTCCCAATTGTTAGAACTACCACTGTTTAATATGTTTGTGTGTATGTTTCACTGATGACACTATTTGGTCAATATCCTTTTGTCCTACTCATTTCAGCGGTTCTTGAACTTGAACTTTTGATAGTAGGCTAATATAACTAATATAAACACTTACGCCATGTGTTGTCTTCATTATAACACTTATATAAGACTTTTCAAGTCATTTTGATAGTAGGCTAATATAGACACTTACATCATGTGTTGTCTTCATTATAACACTTATATAAGACTTTTCAAGTCATTTTGATAGTAGGCTAATATAGACACTTACATCATGTGTTGTCTTCATTATACCACTTATATAAGACTTTTAAAGTCATTTTGATAGTAGGCTAATATAGACACTTATAGCATGTGTTGTCTTCATTATAACACTTATATAAGACTTTTAACGTCATTTTGATAGTAGGCTAATATAGACACTTACATCATGTGTTGTCTTCATTATAACACGTGTATAAGACTTTTAAAGTCATGCTGATAGTAGGCTAGTATAGCTAATATAGACACTTACATTATGTGTTGTCTTCATTATAACACTTATATAAGACTTTTAAAGTCATTTTGATAGTAGGCTAATATAACTAATATAGACACTTACATCATGCGTTGCCTTCATTATAACACTTATATAGGACTTTTAAAGTCCTTTTGATAGTAGGCTAATATAACTAATATAGACACTTACATCATGTGTTGCCTTCATTATAACACTTATATAAGACTTTTCAAGTCATTTTGATAGTAGGCTAATATAGACACTTACATCATGTGTTGTCTTCTTTATACCACTTATATAAGACTTTTAAAGTCATGTTAAGAGTAGGCTAATATAGACACTTACAGCATGTGTTGTCTTCATTATAACACTTATATAAGACTTTTAAAGTCATGTTGATAGTAGGCTAATATAACTAATATAGACACTTACATCATGTGTTGTCTTCATTATAACACTTATATGAGACTTTTAAAGTCATTTTGATAGTAGGCTAATATAGACACTTACATCATGTGTTGTCTTCATTATAACACGTGTATAAGACTTTAAAAGTCATGCTGATAGTAGGCTAGTATAGCTAATATAGACACTTACATCATGTGTTGTCTTCATTATAACACTTATATAAGACTTTTAAAGTCATTTTGATAGTAGACTAATATAGACACTTATAGCATGTGTTGTCTTCATTATAACACTTATATAAGACTTTTGAAGTCATTTTAATAGTAGGCTAGTATAGCTAATATAGACACTTACATCATGTGTTGTCTTCACTATAACACTTATATAAGACTTGTCAAGTTATTTTGATAGTAGGCTAATATAGACACTTACATTATGCGTTCTCTTCATTATAACACTTATATAAGACTTTTAAAGACATTTTGATAGTAGGCTAATATAGACACTTACATCATGTGTTCTCTTCATTATAACACTTATATAAGACTTTTAACGTCATTTTGATAGTAGGCTAATATAACTAATATAGACACGTACATCATGTGTTGCCTTCATTTTAACACTTATATAGGACTTTTAAAGTCATTTTGATAGTAGGCTAATATAACAAATATAGACACTTACATCATGTGTTGTCTTCATTATAACTTTTAAAGTCCTTTTGATAGTAGGCTAATATAACTAATATCGACACTTAATGTGTTGTCTTCATTCTAACACTTATATAAGACTTTTAAAGTCCTTTTGATAGTAGGCTAATATAGACACTTACATCATGTGTTGCCTTCATTATAACACTATTATAAGACTTTTCATTTTTTGGCGGCTCCAGACTGATTAGTTTTTTGTATTTTTGGTCCAATGTGGCTCTGTCAATGTCTTTGGTTGCCGACCCCTGCTTTAGACACGGAACAGAGGTGTCAAAGTCGTTTTCACTGAGGGCCACATTGCGTCATGTTTGGCCCCAGAGGGCCGCTTCTAACAGTGAACACTATTATTACACCGATTTTTTAATGCATTTTATTAGTAGATTTTTTTTAAACTAAAATGTAAAAAAAATATATGGTAAATTGCAATAATTTAACTTCAAAATATAGTGTATATTACTGTAAATGTTGTGTATATTACTGTAAATGTTGTGTATATTACTGTAAATGTTGTATATATTACTGTAAATGGAAGAACAGTATTGCTGTTTTTATGGTAAAAAAAAAAAGGCAGCTCAGTTGCTAGCATTTTATTGTAAAATGTGCATTTGTTCTTTTACTGTAAATTAAAAAAAATATATAATTTTACAGTCATATTTTGGCACCTGAGCTGCAAGGTTGTATTTTTTTTGTTTTTTGTTTTTACCGCAAATTAACAACTGCAGATTTTTCGGTGTATTACTGTAAATGCCAAAACAGCACCGCAGTTTATTACAGTAAAATAACTTACCGTTTTTTTCATTTAGAGAAAAATGCTGTAAAAACCACAGTAAACTTCACAATTTGACCATGAAATCTATTGCTACTTTTAGATTGCACAATTTGACCGATAACTTGCTTTGAAATCATTATTATTAGTATGTTTTTTCTATTTAAAAAATGGTTTGAATATTTGATGATATATTTTTGCATAATTAGCCAATATTTAAGTGAACATAATTTGAGATTACATGGAGTACATTTTTTTTTCCTCTCCCAAAAAAAAAAAAAAAAAGAATACATTGATTGATTGATTGAGACTTTGATTAGTAGATTGCACAGTACAGTACATATTCCGTACAATTGACCACTAAATGGTAACACCCCAATAAGTTTTTCAACTTCTTTAAGTCGGGGTCCACGTTAATTAATTCATGGTAAATGTACTAATACATTTAGTAAGAAAAGTTACACTACTTTATTGATATATATTATTTCCAGGCTTTCCAGGGCCAAATAAAATGAAGTGGCGGGCCACATCTGGCCCCCGGGCCTTGACTTTGACACCTGTGGGATAGAATGATTTTTTTTCTTCAATCCCAGCAGCTAATGGACATCTTAGTAAAACACAGAGTTTATTTATTTATTATTTTGTAGGACTTTGCCTTATCTTACAACTCTGACATCACAAAATGGTTTACATAAAAAATGCATATATTATATCATACATTGAATTAGAGCAACATGTGCGAAATATTATACAGGAGAGCTCTGCTGTTTTTAAGGACCCGATGCAAAAAAAAAGCTAGTCATAGATCCTCTATTTGACAGGAGAGCCCTGCTGTCTTTAAGGACCTGGTGCTGCAAAAAAAAAAAAAAAAAAAAAAACGCTTATTCAAAGATCCTATTTACGACAGGAGCGCCCTGCTGTTTTTAAGGACCCGCTGCAAAAAAAAAAGTCATTCAGATCCTCTATTTGACATGAGAGTTCTGCTTTTTTTTAAGGACCTGTTGCAAAAAAAATAAGCTGGTAATAGATCCTTCATTTGACAGGAGCGCCCTGCTGTTTTTAAGGACCTGCTGCAAAAAAAAGCTAGTCATAGATCCTCAATTTGACAGGAGCACCCTGCTGTTTTTAAGGATATACTGCTGTAGAAAAAAATCAAATAAAAACGCTAGTCAAAGATCCTCCATACGACAGTGTCACCACCTGTGTTCAGTATGCCTTTGTTGGTGCAGCAGACTTGGCTCTTATTGTTTGTCTTCTTCCTAGAGTTCCTGTGCTTCCCTGTGGGCGGACTTGTGAGACGTGCACAGCTGTGTCCAATCAGCCTTACACTATTGTCCATTCACTGTTTAAGCAGCACCTCTTCAGCTGGATGGCACTCGGCAATTCCACTCCTCGACTCCTGTTGTATGAAGATTCCTATGCTGCTTGTATTTATTAGTGATGGGTTGATGAGGCGTCATGAAGCGTTTCGACACATTGCAAAACTGTATTGATACTGTGTCGATACTGTGTCACTAAATACTGACATCTGCTGGACATTAAAAATCCCTACAGGCAACCTATGGACCGACTCAACTGACACTGATTTGATGCCCTAGTACAGGGGTCACCAACCTTTTTGAAACCAAAAACTACTTCTTGGGTACTGATTAATGCGAAGGGCTACCAGTTTGATACACACTTAAATAAATAAATATATTGTCATTTGTAAGTTACATGTAAGTGTGATTTAAACAAGAATAGCTAAATAAATAAATGTATATATATAAAAAAATGGGTATTTCTGTCTGTCATTCCGTCATACATTTTTTTTTTCCTTTTACGGAAGATTTTTTGTAGAGAATAAATGATGAAAAAAACACTTAATTGAACGGTTTAAAAGAGGAGAAAACACGAAAAAATTTAAAATAAAATTTTTAATTATAGTTTATCTTCAATTTCGACTCTTTAAAATTCAAAATTCAACCGACAAAAAGAAGAGAAAAACTAGCTTATTCGAATCTTTTTGAAAAAATTAAAAAAAGAATTTATGGACAATCATTAGTAATTTTTCCTGATTAAGATACATTTTAGAATTTTGATGACATGTTTTAACTTGGTTAAAATCCAATCTGCACTTTGTTAGAATATTTAACAAATTGGACCAAGCTATATTTCTAACAAAGACAAATCAGTATTTCTTCTAGATTTTCCAGAACAAAAATTTTAAAAGAAATTCAAAATACTTTGAAATAAGATTTAAATTTGATTCTACAGATTTTCTAGATTTGCCAGAATAATTTTTTTGAATTTTAATCATAGTAAGTTTGAAGAAATATTTCACAAATATTCTTCGTCAAAAAACCAGAAGCTAAAATATTTATTATTCTTTACAATATAAAAATTACTTGAACATTTATTTAAATTGTCAGGAAAAAAGAGGAAGAAATTTAAAAGGTAAAAAGGTATATTTGTTTAAAAATCCTAATAATATAAACCAAGTCATTGTATTTCATTTAGGATTCTTTCATATCTTCATTTAAATAAAAATATATTTGTATCTTTTTTAGATACAGTCAATAAATAATGTGAACATGTATCATAACATGGAAATGTAAGAGAACGTGTTGTGGATGATTGTGGACTGGGAATTGTTTTAATGTAATTTTTTTACACATTTTTATAAAAAAAAAAAAAAAAGTTTTTCCGACGTATTACATTTTAGACGATTTCTCTTAGTTATTATTTCTCCGGCTGTAGAAAAGAGCCGCTCACAGGGCACAGAGGAGGCGTCAGTGCGACACAGTTCGCGTATCGGTCACGTGACCAAAACAGCTCATGATGGGTCACGTGACTTTCTAAAACCGACACAGGGTTTCGCTCTATGAGCTCCACGCATGCGCCGATGCATGGGTGTTGCCGGACCCATCACTACTTCTTACTTTCTTGGCTATTTCCAGTGCCATCCAGCTTGGTATGTACGTTGTTAGTTTGCACGTCTTGCAACTCCGACCCAAGTTTAGTTAGCTTTTGTTCTTTTTGTCACCGTGCTCTTTTTCGCACCGTCGCTTTTTGTTATCTTCTATTTTTGGATTATTGTTGTGAGTGCCTTTTTGTTAAGTAAAGAACTATTTACTCACATTCCATCTGCAACCTTGGGTTCCTCTGTTCTACTTTTGATTGAAATGTGACAGACAGGAGTGTGTTGTTTTTAAGAATCTGCTGCTGTAAAAGGAAAAAAATGCTGGTCAAAGATCCTCCACACATCAGGAACATCTTGTTGTTTTTAAGGATATACTGCTGTTAAAAAAATAAAACACTAATCAAAGATCTTATAACAGGAGTGTCTTGCTGCTTTTAATGATCTGCTGCAGTAAAAACAATTTAAAAAAATTAAACGTTTAGTCAAAGATCCTTCATACAATAGGAGCATTTTGCTGTTAAGGATTTGCTGCTGTAAAAAGAAAACAGAATGCTAGTCAAAGATCCCCATACGACAGGAGCGTATTGCTGTTTTTAAAGATTTGCTGCTGTAAAAATTAAAATACTAGTCAAAGACCTTTCATATAAAAGGTTTGTTTTGCTGTTTTTAAGGTTCTGCTGCTGTAAAAATAGAAACGCTAGTCAAAGATATTCCACATGACAGAAGCATTTTGCTGTTTTTAAAGATCTGCTGCTGTCAAAGATCCCCCATAAAACAGGAGGTTCCTTTTGTTTTTAAAGGTCTGCTTCTATATAAAAAAATAAAAAAATACAAACACCAGTCAAAGATCCTTCATATGACAGGAGTATGTTGCTTTTTTAAGGCTTTACTCTTGTAAAAAAATTTAATAAAATAAAATAAACGCTGGTCAACGATCCTTCATATGACAGGAGCATTTTGCTGTTTTTAAGGATTTTTCGCTGTAAAAGGAAAAATAAATCGCTAGTCAAAGATCCCCATATAAAAGGAGTGTTTTCTTTTTTTTTAAGGATCTGCTGCTGTAAAAACAAAAACAAACGTTAGTCAAAGATCCTTCATATGACAGGAGCGTTTTGCTGTTTTTAAGGATTTGCTGCTGTAAAAAGAAACACAAATGCTGGTCAAAGATCCTCTATATGACAGGAGCATTTTCTTGTTTTTAAGCATCTACTTCTTTAGAAATAAAAACATTACAACTCTAGACAAAGATCCTCCATACGACAGCAGTGTTTTACTTTTTTTTAAGGTTTTGCTGCTGAAAAAATAAAAATATTAGTCAAAGATCCTTCATATGACAGAAGTGTTTTGCTGTTTTTTAAAATCTGCTGCAGTAAAAAGAAAATAGCTCTAGTCAAAGATCCTCCATATGACAGGAGTGTTTTGTTGTTTTTAAGGATCTGCTGCCGTAAAAGGAAAACAAATGCTGGTCAAAGATCCTCCATACATCAGGAACGTCTTGCTGTTTTTAAGGATATACTGCTGTCAAAAAGAAAACAAATGCTAGTCAAAGATCCCCATATGACAGGAGCGTATTGCTGTTTTTAAAGATTTGCTGCTGTAAAAATAAAACAAATGAAAAAACTAGTCAAAGACCCTTCATATAAAAGGTATGTTTTGGTCTTTTTAAGGTTCTGCTGCTGTAAAAATAAAAATGCTAGTCAAAGATATTCCACATGACAGAAGCGTTTTGCTGTTTTTAAGGATCTGCTGCTGTCAAATAAAGAAAAAAACACTAGTCAAAGATCCTCCATAAAACAGGAGTTTCCTTTTGTTTTTAAAGGTCTGCTTCTGTAAGAAAAAATTAAAACAAATACAAACACCAGTCAAAGACCCTTCATATGACAGGAGTGTGTTGCTTTTTTAAGGCTATACTGCTGTAAAAAAAATAAATAATAATAAATTAAATAAAAAACGCTAGTCAAAGATCCTTCATATGACAGGAGCATTTTGCTGTTTTCAAGAATTTGCTGCTGTAAAAATAAAAATAAATCGCTAGTCAAAGATCCCCATATGAAAGGAGTGTTTTGTTATTTTTAAGGATCTGCTACTGTAAAAACAAAAATAAAAACAAACGTTAGTCAAAGATCCTTCATATGACAGGAGCGTTTTGCTGTTTTTAAGGATTTGCTGCAGTAAAAAGACACAAAAATGCTAGTCAAAGATCCTCTATATGACAGGAGCATTTTGTTGTTTTCAAGGATCTGCTGCTTTAGAAATAAAAACATTAAAACTCTATTCAAAGATCCTTCATACGACAGCAGTGTTTTGCTTCTTTTTTTTAAAGGTTTTGCTGCTGTAAAAATTAAAAAAAACTCTAGTCAAAGATCCTCCATATGACAGCAGTGTTTTGCTGTGTTTAAGGATTTGCTCATGCTGCAGAAAAACAATATAGATACACTAGTCAATTATCCTTTTTACAAACCCCGTTTCCATATGAGTTGGGAAATTGTGTTAGATGTAAATATAAACGGAATACAATGATTTGCAAATCCTTTTCAAGCCATATTCAGTTGAATATGCTACAAAGACAACATATTTCATGTTCAAACTCATAAACATTTTTTTTTTTTGCAAATAATAATTAACTTAGAATTTGATGCCAGCAACACGTGACAAAGAAGTTGTGAAAGGTGGCAATAAATACTGATAAAGTTGAGGAATGCTCATCAAACACTTATTTGGAACATCCCACAGGTGTGCAGGCTAATTGGGAACAGGTGGGTGCCATGATTGGCTATAAAAGTAGATTCCATGAAATGCTCAGTCATTCACAAACAAGGATGGGGCGAGGGTCACCACTTTGTCAACAAATGCGTGAGCAAATTGTTGAACAGTTTAAGAAAAACCTTTCTCAAGCAGCTATTGCAAGGAATTTAGGGATTTCACCATCTACGCTCCGTAATATCATCAAAGGGTTCAGAGAATGTGGAGAAATCACTGCACGTAAGCAGCTAAGCCCGTGACCTTCCATCCCTCAGGCTGTACTGCATCAACAAGCCACATCAGTGTGTAAAGGATATCACCACATGGGCTCAGGAACACTTCAGAAACCCACTGTCAGTAACTACAGTTGGTCGCTACATCTGTAAGTGCAAGTTAAAACTCTCCTATGCAAGGCGAAAACTGTTTTATCAACAACACCCAGAAACGTCGTCGGCTTCGCTGGGCCTGAGCTCATCTAAGATGGACTGATACAAAGTGGAAAAGTGTTCTGTGGTCTGAGGAGTCCACATTTCAAATTGTTTTTGGAAACTGTGGACGTCGTGTCCTCCGGACCAAAGAGGAAAAGAACCATCCGGATTGTTCTAGGCGCAAAGTGTAAAAGCCAGCATGTGTGATGGTATGGGGGTGTATTAGTGCCCAAGACATGGGTAACTTACACATCTGTGAAGGCACCATTAATGCTGAAAGGTACATACAGCTTTTGGAGCAACATATGTTGCCATCCAGGCAATGTTACCATGGACGCCCCTGCTTATTTCAGCAAGACAATGCCAAGCCACGTGTTACATCAACGTGGCTTCATAGTAAAAGAGTGCGGGTACTAGACTGGCCTGCCTGTAGTCCAGACCTGTCTCCCATTGAAAATGTGAAGCCTAAAATAGCAGAAGGGAGACCCCCGGACTGTTGAACAACTTAAGCTGTACATCAAGCAAGAATGGGAAAGAATTCCACTTCAAAAATGTGTCTCCTCAGTTCCCAAACCTTTACTGAGTGTTGTTAAAAGGAAAGGCCATGTAACACAGTGGTGAACATGCCCTTTCCCAACTACTTTGGCACGTGTTGCAGCCATGACATTCTAAGTTAATGATTATTTGCAAAAAAATAATAAAGTTTATGAGTTTGAACATCAAATATGTTGTCTTTGTAGCATATTCAACTGAATATGGCTTGAAAAGGATTTGCAAATCATTGTATTCCGTTTATATTTACATCTAACACAATTTCAACTCATATGGAAACGGGGTTTGTATGAAAAATAAAAACGCTAGTCAAAGATCTTCTATATGACAGGAGCGTCTTGTTGTTTTACGCTCATCATTTCCTCGCTCATCCATGCGGACTGGACACTGGCCGAGTTAGTGGGCGGCCGAGATTGGAGTCGGCTCTCTTGGTTGCTTTGATGGGTCTGCTCTTTTCTCTGGTCATGCTCCCTCCACCGCAGAGACCACCACAGTGTATATGTTTTTTTTAACTTTTATATTCCTAGCTTTGTGTAGAAGTGTCTGGTTGCATCAGCTCTGCTCTTTTAATGTCTTTAATGTACTTTGTGCTCTTTGATCTTTCCCTCTTACACACATGTAGGAGGGATGTGTGCTATGGCTATGAGTTGTTTTTTCCCTTGGCCTCAGTCCCGACCCCCTCTCCAGGGGCCCAGGCTTAGACCAATTTTTTTTCTCGCCCCCTCCCCAATTTTTTACCTGTATCTCACCTTTTTTGTAAGAGCCGCTGGAAGTTGACAGACCCGTCAGCGATCCTGTTCTGTCTCCCTGTAATGTTTGATCCTGTTCTGTCTCCCTGTAATGTTTGATCCTGTTCTGTCTCCCTGTAATGTTTGATCCTGTTCTGTCTCCCTGTAATGTTTGATCCTGTTCTGTCTCCCTGTAATGTTTGATCCTGTTCTGTCTCCCTGTAATGTTTAATCCTGTTCTGTCTCCCTGTAATGTTTGATCCTGTTCTGTCTCCCTGTAATGTTTGATCTTGTTCTGTCTCCCTGTAATGTTTAATCCTGTTCTGTCTCCCTGTAATGTTTGATCCTGTTCTGTCTCCCTGTAATGTTTGATCCTGTTCTGTCTCCCTGTAATGTTTGATCCGGTTCTGTCTCCCTGTAATGTTTGATCCTGTTCTGTCTCCCTGTAATGTTTGATCCTGTTCTGTCTCCCTGTAATGTTTGATCCGGTTCTGTCTCCCTGTAATGTTTGATCATGTTCTGTCTCCCTGTAATGTTTGATCCTGTTCTGTCTCCCTGTAATGTTTGCCTGATCTTGAATGGGATTGTGCTGAAAATCTTAATTTCCCCTCGGGGATTAATAAAGTATTTCTGATTCTGATTAAGGATCTGCTGCTGTCAAAATAAAAATAAATACAAATGCTCGTCAAAGATCCTCTATATGACAGGAGCGTTTTGGAGTTCTCTTTCACTTCTCAGACCAAACAAACACAACAAACATATGGAGGATCTTTGACTCGCGTTTTTTTTTTTTTTTTTTTTTTTACAGCAGCTGATTCTTAAAAACAACAAAATGCTTCTATCATATGGAGGATCTTTGACTAGCATTTTTTTTTTTTACAGCAGCTGATTCTTAAAAACAGCAAAACACTCCTGTCAGGTGGAGGATCTTTGACTAGCAGTTGTATTTATTTTTACAGCAGCAGTTACTTAAAACAGCAAGATGCTCCTGTCATATGAAGGATCTTTGACAGACCACATTTTTCACCCGATTCAAACCGATCCAACTTCAAACTGTTCGGCCTATGCGATAATTGCGGGTTTTCCCTTGACAAATTCCAAAAATTCCTAAATTTCCCAGAATTCCAGGTTTTCCGGGACATTTTTCCCATTTAAAATGAATTGGTAATTTTTCAAACTTCCGCCATTTCCACATTTTTCAACCCATTCTACCTTCAACACATTCCACCATTCTGGAAATTCAAACTACTCTTTTTCCAAGTTCAAAACAATTCCAGGATTTTCCAGAAATCCTGGTTTTCCAAAGCCTTATTTTCACCCTTTTTTCTGGTGACTCTTCCTCCCACATTTTTCAACCCACTTCATCCGTTCCAATGTCAAAAAATGTCTCTTGATTAGGACAAAAAAAAATAATAATTGTTTTCTGAACTGGAAAAATTCCCAGATTTCCCGAAATTCCATAATACCATTTCTCAATTAAACATGTTACTACTTCAAAGTTTCTCGACCGATTTGAACAATTTCAACACCAACCATTTCAGACTATTTAAGTTGTTTACTATTTTCAAAGAAATTTCCGCTTTTCCCGAAATACCCAATTTTTCTGGAATTCCTATTGAAATCAATGGGACATTCTTCAAAGTTCCACAATTCCCACATTTTTCATCTGATTCAAACTGTTGCAACTTCAAAATATTCAGCCTCTTCAGGAATTGTGTGCTCTACTTCAACAATTCGAAAATAATTTCCCGGATTTCCCATAGTTCCTTTTTTGGGGGGCATTTTCCCCGTTCAAAATGAATTGGCCATTTTTCAAACTTCCACATTCTTCAACCGATTGAAAACATTCCACCTTCAACACATTCAACTCATCTTGGAAATTCAAGCTAGCATTTTTCCACATTCAACAAATTTCCAGGAATTCACGTTTTATGGTAACCTATTTTCCACCCTTCTTAAGTTCGAATACTCCTTTCACATTTTCCACCGTCAAAACACTCATATTCAGGACAAAAACCAAGTTGGTTAAGGAACTATACAAATTCCCTGTTTTCCCAAAATTCCAGGAATTTCTCAATTAAAAACTATTACTAATTCAACATTTCTTGACCGATTTAAACAATTCCAACACCAACCAATCAGCTCATTCAGGACATTCATGATCCTAATCATTTTCAAAAAAAATCCCGCTTTTCCCAAATTTCCAGGAAGTTCCGTTTGAAATGAATGGGACATTTTTGCAAGTTGCACAATTCCCACAGATTTCAACCTATTCAAACCATTCCAACATCAACACATTCCTCTCATCTTGGACATTCAAACTAACACTTTCCCAAGTTCCAAACCAAAATCCGGTTTCCCTGGAAATTCAAACTCTTCAACATTCAAACCATTTAAGCGTTTAAACAATTTCAACATTTAAAACATTACTACATTCATCCTACGTTCCATTAGCATTTCAGTTCAGCGTCAGCTTTTCAACATTCAAACCATTTCAACATTCAAACTATTCTTACATTCATACTACATTCTGTCAGCCAGGGGTGCCGCTAGGGATTTTGGGCCCCATGAAAAGAATCTTTACAGGGCCCCCAACACAGTGTCATTATTTTTTCTGTATTATAATTTCATCATCATTAGGGGCCTCTCTGGGCCCCCCTCCATCATGGGCCCCTAGAATCCGTCTCCTTTACCCCCCATTTTCGTCGCCCCTGCTGTCAGCATTTCACTTCAACTTCAGTATTGGAGCATTTACACGCAATTCCTTCAGGAATGGCCTCTTCTCGTTAAACTTCTTCTTCTCCAGATTTTGGCGCTCTCTACCTTCCACATTTTTCACCCGATTCCAACCGTTCCAACTTCAAACTGTTCAGCCTATTCGGGAATCGCGGGCTTTCCCGTGACAAATTCCAAAAATTCCCAGATTTCCGGGACATTTTTCCCATTAAAAATGAATTGGCCATTTTTCTAACTTTCACCATTTCCACATTTTTCAACCGATTCAAACTATTCCACATTCAACACATTCCACCATCCTGGAAATTCAAATGATCATTCATCAAAGTTCGAAAAAATTCTAGGAATTGCCAGGATTCCCGTTTTTTCAAACCCTTTTTTGACCCTTTTTGTTTTGGCGACTACTCCTTCCACGTTTTTCAACCCACTTCAACCGTTCCACCGTCTAAATATTCCTCTTAATCAGGACAAAAATGAAGTTGTTTTTCGAACTGGAAAAATTCCCGGTTTTCCCGAAATTCCAGGAGTTCTTTAATACCATTTCTCAACTAAAAATGTTACTACTTCAACATTTCTCCACCAATTTGAAAAGTTCCAACACCAACCATTTCAACCATACTTGCCAACCCTCACGAATTTTTCGGGAGACTCCCAAATTTCACTGCCTCTCCCGAAAATCTCCCGGAACAACCATTCTCCCGAATTTCTCCCGATTTCCAGGCGGACAACTTTATTGTGGGCGTGCCTTAAAGGCACTGCCTTTAGCGTCGTCTCTCACCTGAAAAGGAGACTATTATATTTGTCTCCGTTATCCATAGCTTTATCTATAAGCCATAAAGTAGGCAAGCATGGAGCTATTTCTCAGCGTGTGTTTATTCCAGCCGGAACGTTCATACACTGACACACAACATCCGGATTCCCATCATGCATTGCTTCAAAACTACGGCAAGTAGTAATGGCCAAAATTTCCAGCCGGACAAATAATATTGTGGGCGTGCCTTAAAGGCACTGCCTTTAGCGTCCTCTCTCACCTGAAAAGGAGACTATTATATATGTCTCTGTTATCCATAGGTTTATCTATAAGCCATAACACGGTGGCTGAATGGATATAGTCACTCATGAACGGTCAGAGAAGCACAACGCAGTATTATGGCCCACCTTGCTAAATGGAGACCCGATGGTGTAACATATGCGAGACAAAGATGGCTATGCTGATAGCTGCAAACAACATCCCCTTCTCATTTGCGGATGTTTCCAACAAATCCGTGAAGGATATGTTCCCGGATTCAGAGATCGCTCGCCAGTACTCAAATGGCAGAACAAAGGCTACTCAAATAGTGAAAGGTAAGTGTTATTATTTTTTTTAAGTAAGCAGCAAGTACAGTACAGTTAGTAGAACAACTGTGTTTTCATTACTGTGTACTGTACTATGTATATATATATAGAGGTGGCGACTTGTCCAGGGTGTACCCCGCCTTCCGCCCGATTGTAGCTGAGATAGGCTCCAGCGCCCCCCGCCACCCCAAAGGGAATAAGCGGTAGAAAATGGATGGATATATATATATATATATATATATATATATATGTCTTAATAAGGTTATCCAAAAAATAGTGCTCGATACCGTAGTAGAGCGCAATATATGTATGTGTGGGGAAAAAAATCACAAGACTATTTCATCTCTACAGGCCTGTTTCATGAGGGGGGTACCCTCAATCGGCAGTGTGTCGCGCCTCGCCAAGGAGCAGCGAGAATACCAAGAAGCGCATATGCCAAATTTTCAAAGAGAACGGCCTACGGATCACGATTGAAGCCAACAAGCAAACCGTCAACTTTCTTGACGTAACTTTCAACCTGAGAAATAACAGCTACCAACCATTCACGAAACCCAACACAACACTCCAATACGTGCACCATGACAGCAACCATCCACCCACCACCACGAAAAGAATACCTACCGGAATCAATAAAAGGCTATCGATGCTGTCATCTAGCAAAGCTGAATTTGACCAAGCAACCCCCCCGTACCAAAAAGCCCTTGATGAAAGCGGATACAATTTCACCCTCACCTATGAACCCACGCCAGGAAACCAGCCAAAAAAGAACAGAAAACGAAACGGCATCATCTGGTACAACCCCCCATACAGCAAAAACGTCTCAACGAACATTGGACACAAATTCCTCAACCTGATTGACAAACACTTTCCCAAAGACAACAACCTAAGAAAAGTATTCAACAAGAACAACATCAAATTGAGCTACAGCTGCATGAACAATATACGACAAATCATCTCAAACCACAACAAAACAATTGCAAATGAGCCGTCGACCCCCAGTCAGAACGACTCCAAAACCAACAAAGCATGTAACTGTCGAAAGAAACCTGATTGCCCCCTCAATGGGGGATGCTTACAAACATCAGTTGTCTACCAATCTAAGGTAATACGCAAGGACATTAACACATCCGACACATATGTAGGATTAACCGAGGGTGAATTCAAAACCAGATGGAACAACCACAAGGCTTCTTTCAGGAACAAAAACCTGCGAAATACCACAGAACACAGCAAACACATTTGGGACCTCAAAGACAATAATGTTGAATATTCAATAACATGGCAAATTCTTGCATCCAGCACACCTTACAATAGTGGTAATAAAAGATGCAACCTATGCTTGAAAGAGAAACTGTTTATTATCTACCGTCCAGACCTGTCATCCCTCAACAAGCGCAGCGAAATTGTAACAACATGCCGCCATAGACGGAAACACCTCCTAGGTAACACATGAACCAATCACCACGCCCCTAGGCCAGCCTGTACCCACCCACTCTGTGCCCTATATAAACCATGGTATGTGAATGCTCCCATTAAAATCTCCTGACGATTGAGGGTACCCCCCTCATGAAACAGGCCTGTAGAGATGAAATAGTCTTGTGATTTTTTTCCCCACACATACATATATATATATATATATATATATATATATATATATATATATATATATATATATATATATATATATATATATATATATATATATATATTCCAAAAACAATTTGAAATGTGGACTCGTCAGACCACAGAACACTTTTCCACTTTGTATCAGTCCATCTTAGATGAGCTCAGGCCCAGCGAAGCCGACAGCGTTTCTGGGTGTTGTTGATAAACGGTTTTTGCCTTGCATAGGAGAGTTTTAACTTGCACTTACAGATGTAGCGACCAACTGTAGTTACTGACAGTGGGTTTTTGAAGTGTTCCTGAGCCCATGTGGTGATATCCTTTACACACTGATGTCACTTGTTGTTTCAGTACAGCCTGAGGGATCAAAGATCACAGGCTTAAACCTTCAGATTCTCTGAACCCTTTGATGATATTACGGAGCGTAGATGGTGAAATCCCTAAATTCCTTGCAATAGCTGCTTGAGAAAGGTTTTTCTTAAACTGTTCAACAATTTGCTCATGCAGTTGTTGACAAAGTGGTGACCCTCGCCCCATCCTTCTTTGTGAATGACTGAGCATTTCATGGAATCTACTTTTATACCCAATCATGGCACCCACCTGTTCCCAATTAGCCTGTTCACCTGTGGGATGTTCCAAATAAGTGTTTGATGAGCATTCCTCAACTTTATCAGTATTTATTGCCACCTTTCCCAACTTCTTTGTCACGTGTTGCTGCCATCAAATTCTAAAGTTAATGATTATTTGCAAAAAAAAAATGTTTATGAGTTTGAACATCAAATATGTTGTCTTTGTAGCATATTCAACATTCTTCAAAGTGCCACAATTCCCACATTTTCTATCAGCATTGGAGCATTCACATGAAGGAATGACCTCATCTAGTTGGAGCAGTGGTTCTTAACCTGGGTTCGATCGAACCCGAGGGGTTCGGTGGGTCGGCCTCAGGGGTTCGGCGGAGCCTCCATCGCGGAGGTCAAGACACACCCGACTCATGGTGAAAATAATAACTTCTGCCTATCGACGTATTATGGATACCCCCAAACTATATTCCTTCTAATTTTCCATCTGATTTGCAGGTGTGTCATTTGTTGTGAGTTTATGCACTGTGTTGGTTTTGTTCTTTGAACAAGGTGATGTTCATGCACGGTTCATTGTGTTCACCAGTAAAACAAACATATAACTTTATCTTGACCTAATCAGTGGCCTAGTGGTTAGAGTGTCCGCCCTGAGATCGGTAGGTTGTGAGTTCAAACCTGGGCGAGTCATACCAAAGACTATAAAAATGGGAACCGTTACCTCCCTGCTTGGCACTCAGCATCAAGATTAAGGATGCTTTATTATTGTCCATTCTTTAACATGTACAAGACACATAAAAACTGAAATTTCATTTTGGGCACAGTCCCACTAAGAGCAGACATACGTTCCAGGGAGACAAGACGGGACCGCCGACGAATCAGCCACTTATGGCGCTCCTTAAAAAAGGTGGGAATGAGGTGATATTGGGAAAGGGGGGAAGAGTAAAAAACATCAGTCAAAGGCTGGACCCTCGGGAGGGGGTCCAGACTGAGTCTAAGGGAAAAAACCTCATTTAGCATAGCACACGTAAACATCCATCCATCTTCTTCCGCTTATCCGAGGTCGGGTCGCGGGGGAAGCAGCCTAAGCAGGGAAGCCCAGACTTCCCTCTCCCCAGCCACTTCGTCCAGCTCTTCCTGTGGGACCCCGAGGCGTTCCCAGGCCAGCCGGGAGACATAGTCTTCCCAACTTGTCCTGGGTCTTCCCCGCGGCCTCCTACCGGTCGGACGTGCCCTAAACACCTCCCTAGGGAGGCGTTTGGGTGGCATCCTGACCAGATGCCCGAACCACCTCATCTGGCTCCTCTCCATGTGGAGGAGCAGCGGCTTTACTTTGAGCTCCTCCCGGATGACAGAGCTTCTCACCCTATCTCTAAGGGAGAGCCCCGCCACCCGGCGGAGGAAACTAATTTCGGCCGCTTGTACCCGTGATCTTGTCCTTTCGATCATAACCCAAAGCTCATGACCATAGGTGAGGATGGGAACGTAGATCGACCGGTAAATTGAGAGCTTTGCCTTCCGGCTCAGCTCCTTCTTCACCACAACGGGTCGATACAGCATCCGCATTACTGAAGACGCCGCACCGATCCGCCTATCGATCTCACGATCCACTCTTCCCTCACTCGTGAACAAGACTCCGAGGTACTTGAACTCCTCCACTTGGGGCAAGATCTCCTCCCCAACCCGGAGATGGCACTCCACCCTTTTCCGGGCGAGAACCATGGACTCGGACTTGGAGGTGCTGATTCTCATCCCAGTTGCTTCACACTCGGCTGCGAACCGATCCAGTGAGAGCTGAAGATCCTGGCCAGATGAAGCCATCAGGACCACATCATCTGCAAAAAGCAGAGACCTAATCCTGCAGCCACCAAACCAGATCCCCTCAACGCCTTGACTGCGCCTAGAAATTCTGTCCATAAAAGTTCAGAACAGAATGGGTGACAAAGGGCAGCCTTGGCGGAGTCCAACCCTCACTGGAAACGTGTCCGACTTACTGCCGGCAATGCGGACCAAGCTCTGGCACTGATCATACAGGGAGTGGACTGCCACAATCAGACGGTCCAATACCCCATACTCTCTGAGCACTCCCCACAGGACTTCCCGAGGGACACGGTCGAATGCCTTCTCCAAGTCCACAAAGCACATGTAGACTGGTTGGGCAAACTCCCATGCACCCTCAAGGACCCTGCCGAGAGTATAGAGCTGGTCCACAGTTCCACGATCAGGACGAAAACCACACTGTTCCTCCTGAATCCGAGGTTGGACTATCCGGCGTAGCCTCCTCTCCAGTACACCCAAATAGACCTTACCGGGAAGGCTGAGGAGTGTGTAAACATGTTACATATAATCACAACAACTCGCAACAGAGGGGGATGGTTTGGATCAAAGGTTAGAATTGGGGGTTAAATCACCAAAAATTATTCCTGGGCGTGGCACCGCTGCTGCCCACTGCTCCCCTCACCTCCCAGGGGGTGAACAAGGATATGGGTCAAATGCAGAAGACAAATATCACCACAACTACTGTGTGTGTGTGACAATCATTGCTACTTTAACTTTTAACTTCAACTTAACTTGAATTTGAAAAAAAATAAAAACATTATTTTTCACTAAAGAAGGCTGAGGTTCCCCCAACAAGGTTAAGAACCACTGAGTTAGAGCCTAATGTAAGCCCCGCCCCCTCCTGGCTGCACATGTGCAGTGATTGGTTGATTGACAGCACCTGTGGAGCCCCAGCTCCCCTCCACGTCCGCCTGCCGTGGATGTGTGGACTCGTCCAGCTGTGATATCTGATTGTAACTCTAACATGCTGCTGGCAAAGTGTCTAACATGCTGCTGGCAAAGTGTCTTTTATCCGCAATGACACTGTTGCTGGCCGGCTGCCATGGCAACGGAATGAGGCCAAGACAAGGTCAGCAGAGAGCGGCATCTTCGCGGTCGTTCACGGCAACATTTGACAAGTGTCTTTTTTTCCCCACTCATGAAGGCGGCGAAGTGACGGAAGACGACACGCCGAGTGGGAACTCCACCAACATGACGCGCTTTGCGTACGGCTTAGCTGCCAACGTGGCCGCGGTGCTGCTTTACGGCAGCAACTTTGTTCCCGTCAAAAGAGTCGAGACCGGAGATGGTAAGTGACGTTTCTTGGATGAACCTTTCACAACGTCCTTTTGAACAATGACTTTGGAATCCAAGTGAACAAAAGTCACGAGTACAAGAAGTTCTAGCAGCTACAGTGCAGTAGTTTGGGTCCATCAGTGGTGTACTAGGGATGTCGATAAATGCGTTAAAATGTAATATCGGAAGTTATCGGTATCGTTTTTTTTATTATCGGTATTTTTTTATTTTTTATTTTTTAATTAAATCAACATAAAAAACACAAGATTCACTTACAATTAGTGCACCAACCCAAAAAAACTTCCTCCCCCATTTACACTCATTCACACAAAAGGGTTGTTTCTTTCTGTTATTAATATTGTGGTTCCTACATTATATATCAATATATATCAATACAGTCTGCAAGGGATACAGTCCGTAAGCACACATGATTGTGCGTGCTGCTGCTCCACTAATAGTACTAACCTTTAACACTTCATTTTACTCATTTCCATTAATTACTAGTTTCTATGTAACTGTTTTTATATTGTTTTACTTTATTTTTTTTCAAGAAAATGTTTTTAATTTATGTATTTTATTTTATTTTTTTTTTTTTAAAAGGACCTTACCTTCACCATACTTGGTTGTCCAAATTAGGCATAATAATGTGTTAATTCCACGACTGTATATATCGGTTGATATCGGTATCGGTAATTAAAGAGTTGGACATTATCGGGATATCGGCAAAAAGCCATTATCGGACATCCCTATGGTGTACACATTTAGGCATACATCCATCCATTGTCTACCGCTTATTCCCTTCGGGATTCGCGGGGAAATTTTTCATTTTTAAACATTTAGTAGGAGATGCTAAGCCAAAGGTGTCAAAGTCAAGGCCCGTGGGCCACGTCTGGCCCGCCACATCATTTCATCTGGCCCGCAAACACCTGGAAATGATGTGTCAATAAAGTACTTCACATTTTCTCACTAAATGTAAATTAGACTGACCATACGTCCTCTTTTTTCCCCCGGACATGTCCTCTTTTGCCGGACTGTCCGGGCGGGGTTTCTTAAATGCCTCAAATGTCCGGCGTTTTGAGTTAGAGTTGCGTGTATTTTCAATGTTCGTCCAGGGTTAAGAAGGGGTTAAAAACAAAACAAATTGTGCGTGCAGCAGCATTGGTGAGGGAGGGGCAGAGACAGAGGGCGAGAGAGCTAGTGAGTGGAGAGACAGACATGAAAACAAGAAATGCCGAAACGTAAATGCAACTTCACGGATGATTTGCGGGAAAAGTATGTGTGTTTTGGTCCTGGCCGTGACACATGGGAAGCAGAATGCAAAGTGTGCAAAGCAGGAAGGTATAAATCTGTGGCAAATAAAGATCTACAAGCCCATATCCACACTACAGAGCACAAAACAGCTGTGCAGGGCGAGAGCTCGTCTGCTGTTTTTTGTTTAAATTTAATGAACTTGTTTTGAGGCATTATTTATGTGTAGATTACATACAAGAGGTTATTTTGAATATTTTCCAAAACTGAGAATGTTACAGAATATACGTGTGACTTATTTTGTTATACTGTCAAGCAGTGTTGGCATTAACACACTTTTTGTGTCTTTTTAACGCATTGAAATCAGAAAGGACGCATCAAATCATTTACCGTAATACATTTTAATAGCCGTAGCTTGTATAAAAATGTTGACAATATTAGAGAATATCTGAGCCAGTTCAAAGAATTTAGTATTGTTGCACTCTCAGAGACTTGTCTCCATGAGAACAAGTGTTGTGAAATGAGATTGGATGGTTAGGAATTATTCACCACAAACAGAGTTGGAAATAGGAGAGGAGGAGTAGCACTTTTTGTAAATCAAGATTTAAAATGTTGGAAGATTGACAGCAAATCAACTGCCATAGCTGGAGTTTTTGAATGTATAACTGTAGAAATTGAAGTAGAAAAAAAAAAAAAAAAAAATGTCAGTTGTGTTTATAGAACGCCAGGATCATGTCCAGACACAGTCAATCAAAGATTGGATTATTTGTTTAGTAAATCAAACAAGATCCAAATTGTGTGCGGTGATTTTATTATTGGAGAGTACCAAAACAACCGATTTTATAACAGGATTGTACAGTAATAATTTATTAAACCCTTATCACAAAACCAAGCAGAATAACAGTAGACTTTGCCACGCTGATAGAAAACATTTTCACTAATCAACCGGAGAATCAAATAACAGCAGGACTACTACTTAAAGGCCTACTGAAATGCGATTTTCTTATTTAAACGGGGATAGCAGGTCCATTCTATGTGTCATACTTGATCATTTTGCGATATTGCCATATTTTTGCTGAAAGGATTTAGTAGAGAACATCGACGATAAAGTTCGCAACTTTTGGTCGCTGATAAAAAAGCCGGAAGTAGCAGACGAGTAGCGTGACGTCACAGGTTGTGGAGCTCCTCACATCTGCACATTGTTTACAATCATGGCCACCAGCAGCCAGAGCGATTCGGACCGAGAAAGCGACCATTTCCCCATTAATTTGAGCCAGGATGAAAGATTTGTGGATGAGGAAAGTGAGAGTGAAGGACTAGAGGGCAGTGGGAGCCATTCAGATAGGGAAGATGCTGTGAGAGGCGGGTGGGACCTGATATTCAGCTGGGAATGACTAAAACAGTAAATAAACACAAGACATATATATACTCTATTAGCCACAACACAACCAGGCTTATATTTAATATGCCGCAAATCAATCCCGCATAACAAACACCTCCCCCCTCCCGTCCATATAACCCGCCAAAAAAACTCAAACTAGGGATGTCCGAATCCGATATTTGGATCGGATCGGCCGCCGATATTTGCCAAAAAATGCGTATCGGCAAGGCATGGGAAAATGCCGATCCAGATCCAGTTAAAAAAGACTCCGTTCCATGTTTTCCAATGCACCGATTTAAATAATACATTCCACTTTTCTGCTGCTCCGTAATTTCCGTTCCGCATTTTCCAGCACACCTTCAACACATCCACAGGTCTGTGGAATCTCACGCAGTTGATTTTAGCTGCTGGCATTACACAACAGGCTCTTCTCACTCTTTCCTGTGTCTCCCTCTCACAGACAGCGAGTGCTCCTTCTTACACACGTCACATACTGTCACGTCATACGTCACATACTGTCACGTCATACGTCACATACTGTCACGTCATACGTCACATACGTATACGTCCTCTCCCAGCAGAGAGGTAGCAGCATGGCTAACGTTAGCTGTGATGCTAGCGCAGCCGCTAATGTCCGCGCCTGCTCAAACGTCCTCTGCGCACGGCAAATCTATGCCACGCACAAAATCAAATAAAAAAATAAGCGCATAACAATTTTTGACACACGGACACGACAGAGAAAACAGTTTTCGTCATCATTGTTCAAATATTGTAACGTCTGTCGAGACGCTTATCTCCATTCGGTGCCACACGTCCACACCATCAAAATGCTGAGGCAAACATTTCCAGATCAACACCGTCTGAAAAAATTAGTGATCTATTTAGTTGTGATTTCCTTCTCTGCATGAAAGTTTAAAAGTAGCATATATTAATGCAGTATGAAGAAGAATGTTTTAATGTAGACATGCAAGCCTTGAAAGAAAATCAAGACTACATTTCCTGCAAATGGGTGCATTTCTACCCTATATTTTAACTTTAGATATATTCTCATATCAAACTTTGACACTTACATCCGGCGCCCCCCTCCACACCCCGGATTATAAATAATGTAAATAATTCAATGTGATTATCTTGTGTGATGACTGTATTATGATGATAGTATATATCTGATAGTATATATCTGTATCATCAATCAATTTAAGTGGACCCCGACTTAAACAAGTGTAAAAACTTATTGGGGTGTTACCATTTAGTGGTCAATTGTACGGAATATGTACTTCACTGTGCAACCTACTAATAAAAGTCTCAATCCATCAATCAAAACACATAGAATCATCATACTGCTGTGATTATATGCATCAAGTGTTCATTCAAGGCTAAGGCAAAATATCCACATATATATGGTGTATCGCAATATGGCCTTAAAATATCGCAATATTAAAAAAAGGCCATGTCGCCCAGCCCTAGTTCAATGATGCCATTTCTGTTTGTCATGTATCATTTTGTCTATTTTGTGTTATCCTTGAATAAACAGGTCAGTTTCTTGTTACCAACCATTGTGTATTATTCAAACTCCCCTAATTCAGCTGGCTAGTTGTTATCAAGAGTACTAAAACCCTTTTCAACATCATTCTGACAACTAAGTAGGCTAGATAACTTTAAACTTTAATACATGCTCGGATAGGCCAGTATCGATCAGTATCGGTATCGGTCAGTATCGGTATCGGATCAGAAGTGCAAAAACAATATCGGTATCGGATCGGAAGTGCAAAAACCTGGATTGAGACATCCCTAATGGAGACGAGACGCAACGAACGCATGAATGATGATTGTGGACAAAATGGAACGAATTTTAGCGATATTACGGAGATGAAAGAAGTCCGTTTTAGTAACACTCTTAATGTGTGACTCAAACGATAAATGAATAAATGATATTGAACTCAATAGTTTTGCCACCATCAATGAATTGGTACGTCTGTTTCTTTCTTCTGTTTTTTATTTTTATGAATAGCAAAATAAATTTACTGTGCTCGGTATAACAAAATCCCCACTGACTCCTCCGCTGTTTCTCAGTGTTCTGTCTACTAGTGTATCTTATTAATGATTGATTTATTTCAAATTTCAGAGTGTGCCAAGCACATAAAACATGCTGCGAGCTAAAAATGGCCCGTGGCCCCCACTTGGCACCCCTGGCAAGTATTCTTAGCTAAACACGTTCATTGTGGTGCTCTATGGCTACTTATCATTTTTTCTAGCCTCCAAAATCATCATGCGCATATTTTATTTATTTCAACTGCTATTACGAAACCCATTTATATGTATTTATATGTGTGTATGTTTTATATTAGTTTTCATGCTCAGGCAAATTAATTTCCTCTTTTTTAAGTGTTAAGGGGTGTTGCCGTTAAATGTTGTCTGGTCATTTATAAACAATTAAAAATAAATGGTTTATTTTGTGGTTGACATTAGTCCATAAAGGGACAGGAAAAGACGGTGTACCTTTTTGGAGTAACAGTTTGTATTGTCTGGGCAGGCATGTTTTTCCAGTGGGTGAACTGTGCGGCCATATGGGCGGTGTCCATGTTGGGAGACCTGATGCTGCACTCTCCAAAGTTCCATCCGTTTGCCATGCTCGGAGGTATCATCTGGGCTACAGGTACTGCACTAACTCCCATGCTGAATTTTGTCATTTTCGCGGGATACTTACCCGGGGCCCCCTGATTTCCCCGTTAACAGAAGCGGTGATAGAATCATGGAATTGGCCAAAAAAAACGCAATAGAGTGTTAAACGCAGACTACCACCAAAACTTACATAAATGGTTGACATGCTGTCATCGTGATGATACAAAACATTTGTCTGGGGAAATAAATTGATGCTGGAATTTGGAGGGTTTGCCCAAAGTCCTACTAAAACATTTTGATAGATTTGAGTGCCGTGTGTAATGTTTTATATTTTCAATGGAACATATAAAATGTTGCTGTTGTTTAATTGAGTCATATTGCAACCTACACATATCTCTTATGTGTGACTGCCATCATATTGCAATCTACATGTATCTCTTATGTGTGACTGCCATCATATTGCAGTCTACACGTATCTCTTATGTGTGACTGCCATCATATTGCAGTCTACACGTATTTCTTATGTGTGGCTGCCATCGTATTGCAGTCTACACGTATCTCTTATGTGTGACTGCCATCATACTGCAGTCTACACGTATCTCTCATGTGTGACTGCCATCTACTGGTCACACTTATCATTTCACCATGTACCAAATAAAATTGCTTCGAGGTCGGTAAGCAAAACCAGGATTATTCCGTACATTAGTCGCACCGGGTTATAACGCGCACTGTCGAGTTTTGAGGGGGAAAAAAAGGATTTTACGTGCGCCTAATAGTCCGGAAAATACGGTAAGTAGCATTTAATACCACACATTTAATACATAATCTGATTCACAACAATACGAGGAACTTATAAATGTAATAATACGCACTTTCTAAAATAGATAACTTTTTAGTTACTTGCTCCAAAACATTTTCAGTTCTATAAACTACTGTTGAAGTATTGGATCAGGACTCGAAGTTTAGATCAATTTGGAGGCCAAAAATGTTGATCAGGACCGCTCATTTATGGAAGTAGAATTGTCTCACGTCAACTTATATATATCAACATGATATTAATACATATGCATACATTGACAAATATACAAATAAATAAATAATTTGTATAAATAAACGGGTATTTGTAAATATATTTTTGAGATTTGAAAATATATACAAATAAAATGTATATAAATATAAAAATGTGACATACAAATAAATCAAGAATCTGTATGAATAAATGTATATTTGTACATTTATTTTTTGAGATTTGAATATAAATATGCTTAAATTTTGTATTTGTATTGAATTTGCATATGTGGATCGCTTTTCTGCTTTTGTGTCAATGAGACATTTCTACCACAAACCAGATGCACAAATAAATGTGACCTACAACCAGCAGAGGGCACTGCAGTCAGAGCGGTCTGGGTCACAGACCATTGTATTGCATTATATGCAAAATGCCCGGAGTTCTCTGCACAAAAACAATCCATGTCTTTACAAAGAGAACGCACAACGAGCCTGAGCTAGCTAATGTTAGCGTTGTATTAGTTAATGCTAATTTATCCAGTTTATCTGAAAGACCGTGCTAGGTACTTATTTTATGGAATCAATGCCGATTAATGACCTTGTCCCGATGCAGATACTGATCTCTTATCAGTGCAATGTGTGGCTCTGGCTGCAATGCCCTCTGCTGGTTGTTCAGGGGAGTGTGTAGGTCACATTTATTTGTGCATCTGGTTTGTGGTAGAAATGTCTCATCGGCAAAAAAGCAATCTACATATGCAAATTCAATACAATTACAAATACAAAATCAAGCATATTTATATTCAAATGTCCAAAATATATTGACAAATACACATTTATTTATACAAATTCTTGATTTATTTGTATGTCACATTTTATTTGTATATATTTTCAAATCTCAAAAATATATTTACAAATATGCGTTTATTTATGAAAATTATTTATTTGTATATCACATTTGTATTTGTATATTAATAAATGCATATGTACTAATATCATATTGATATATATAAGTTGATGTGAGACAATTCTATTTCCATTTCCATTGTCTCAGGAACATTGAACCCTTCAAGGCCTACTGAAAGCCACTACTAGCGACCACGCAGTCTGATAGTTTATATATCAATGATGAAATCTTAACATTGCAACACATGCTTACTAAAGTGCAATTTAAAATTTTGCGCGAAATATCCTGCTGAAAACGTCTCGGTATTATGACGTCAGCGCGTGACACAGTATTCTGGACATCTGTGTTGATGAATCTTTTGCAATTTGTTCAATGGAGACAGCAAAGAAGAAAGCTGTAGGTGGGAAGCGGTGTATTGCGGCCGGCTGCAGCAACACAAACACAGCTGGTGTTTCATTGTTTACATTCCCTGAAGATGACAGTCAAGCTTTACCATTGGCCTGTGGAGAACGGGGACAACAGAGACTCTTACCAGGAGGACTTTGAGTTGGATGCGCAGACGCGGTACCGTGAGTACGCATGCAGCTGCTGCTTCCAAACATTTGATCGCTTGCCTGTACGTGCGTGCCGCTATGTGCATGTCACGTACGTAACTTTGGGGACTTTGGGTAAATATATGTGCTGTATGAACTTTGGGGAGGTGAACGGTACTTTGGGCTGTGGGATTGAGTGTGTTGTGCAGGTGTTTTAGTTGTATTGGCGGGTTATATGGACGGGAGGGGGGAGGTGTTTGTTATGCGGGATTAATTTGTGGCATATTAAATATAAGCCTGGTTGTGTTGTGGCTAATAGAGTATATATATGTCTTGTGTTTATTTACTGTTTTAGTCATTCCCAGCTGAATATCAGGTCTCACAGCATCTTCCCTATCTGAATGGCTCCCACTGCCCTCTAGTCCTTCACTCTCACTTTCCTCATCCACAAATCTTTCATCCTCGCTCAAATTAATGGGGAAATTGTGTCGTCCTTGCACGCTACACCGCTACAACAAAGATGACGGGGAGAAGAAGATGTCCAAGTGGAGGCACGTAAATAAGACCACCCACAAAACGGCGCATCCTGAAGAGACTGTCAGAAAGAGACTTGAAGATGATGTGTAAAACATCATCCATGCAACACTTTGAGCAAAGAACCACCATTACATGTTATGTAGACCACAAGGAAGTCTTTGACATTTAGAAAAATAAATAATGCGCCCTATGGTTCGCAAAATATGGTACTGATCAAAATTGTCTAATGATGTCCACATTACAGTGAGCAGTTTTTCTTTCCGTTGTATCCCTGGACAAGATAAAACGTCATAAGAAATGTTTGATTAAAATGCGAGGAGTGTTCTCACTTATACTCATGGAGTACTTGGGTTGAACGTTGTACGTCTTGTCATTTGCAGGGAGTATAACGGTCGTTCCCATCGTTAAGGCCATTGGCCTTGGCCTTGGGATTTTGATTTGGGGGTCGTCCAGTTTGCTGATTGGCTGGGCCACGTCAAGGTAAGTTTGTCCAATTTACAATCAAGAGTCTATAATGATCATCCGCGTGTCTGATTGGAGTCTCGGGTTAATGGAAGCTTCTCGCCGTCTCTCAGGTTCGGCTGGTTTGGGATTGCTGCTGAGGATGTTTCCAGGCCCATCTTGAATTACTGTGGTGCTGCATTATGTCTGCTCAGGTGAACCTTTAATTTCCCAAAAGGGCTGACTAGAATCTTTGAAACCGCCAAATTCCAGCCCAAAGGCTATGGTCTGGACAACACCGGCCCCAGGCCAATTAAGGCGGCTATTGTATGTCCATACACAGTGTGGAGCTGCTCCCCTGAGTTAATAATGATCACCGCCATTGTGGCAAATTAACTACTTTTCTTTAGAAGTAGCATTATCACTGGAGGACGAAGTTAAACATGTTACATACCAAGTAAGAGCAAGCAGAAGCAGACAAGAAGAAGGTAATTGCTAGGCCATGGTACGATTTTATTGCAGTATTGTACAAAACCCAAAACCAGTGAAGTTGTCACGTTTAAATGGTAAATAACAACAAAATACAATGATTTGCAAATCCTTTTCAACTTATATTCAATTGAATAGACTGCAAAGACAAGATACTTCATGTTCGAACTGGGAAACTTAATTTGTTTTTTTGCAAATAATCATTAACTTGTCATTTAATGGCAGCAACACATTGCAAAAAAGTTGTCACAGGGGCATTTTTACCATTGTGTTACATGGCCTTTCCTTTTAACAACACTCAGTAAAGGTTTGGGAACTGAGGAGACACATTTTTGAAGTGGAATTATTTCCCATTCTTGCTTGATGTACAGCTTAAGTTGTTCAACAGTCTCCCTTCTCATATTTTAGCCTTCATATTTTCAATGTCTGGACTACAGGCAGGCCAGTCTAGTACCCGCACTCTTTTACTATGAAGCCACGTCGATGTAACACGTGGCTTGGCATTGTCTTGCTGAAATAAGCAGGGGCGTCCATGGTAACATTGCCTGGATGGCAACATATGTTGTTCCAAAACCTGTATGTACCTTTCAGCATTAATGGCGCCTTCACAGATGTGTAAGTTACCCATGTCTTGGGCACTAATACACCCCCATACCATCACACATGCTACCTTTTACACTTTGACCCTAGAACAATCCGGATGGTTCTTTTCCTCTTTGGTCCGGAGGACACGACGTCCACAGTTTCCAAAAACAATTTGAAATGTGGACTCGTCAGACCACAGAACACTTTTCCACTTTGCATCAGTCCATCTTAGATGAGCTCTGGCCCAGCGACGTTTCTGGGTGTTGTTGATAAATAGCTTTGGCTTTGCATAATAGAGTTTTAACTTGCACTTACAGATGTAGCGACCAACTGTAGTTACTGACGGTGGTTTTCTGAAGTGTTCCTGAGCCCATGTGGTGATATCCTTCACACACCGATGTCGCTTTTTGATGAGAGATCGAAAGTCACGGGCATTTAATGTTACGTGCAGTGATTTCTCCAGATTCTCCTTTTGATGATATTACGCATCGTAGATGGTGAAATCCCTAAATTCCTTGCAATAGCTGCTTGAGAAATGTTGTTCTTAAACTGTTGGACAATTTGTTGTTGTTGTTGGGAGGTATAGCTCGGTTGGTAGAGCGGCCGTGCCAGCAACTTGAGGGTTCCAGGTTCGACCCCCGCTTCCACCATCCTAGTCACTGCCGTTGTGTCCTTGGGCATGACACTTTACCCACCTGCTCCCAGTGCCACCCACACTGATTTAAATGTAATTTACCATATTTTTCGGACTATAAGTCGCACCGGCCGAAAATGCATAATAAAGAAGGAAGAAACCATATATAAGTCGCACTGGAGTATAAGTCGCATTTTTTGGAGAAATGTATTTGATAAAAACCAACAGCAAGAATAGACATTTGAAAGGCAATTTAAAATAAATGAAGAATAGTGAACAACAGGCTGAATAAGTGTACGTTATATGAGGCATAAATAACCAACTGGTATGTTAACGTAACATATTATGGTAAGAGTCATTCAAATAACTATAACATATAGAACATGCTATACAATCTGTCACTAAATCCCATGAAATCTTATACGTCTAGTCTCTTACGTCAATGACATCAATAATATTATAATGTGTTGATCATTTCACACATAAGTCGCTCCTGAGTATAAGTCGCACCCCCGGCCAAACTATGAAAAAAACTGCGACTTGTAGTCCGAAAAATACGGTAGATATTGGGTTTCACTATGTAAAAGCGCTTTGAGTCACTTGAGAAAAGTGCTATATAAATATAATTCACTTCACTTCACTTGTTCACGAAGTGGTGACCCTCGCCCCGTCCTTGTTTGTGAATGATTGAGCATTTTTTGGGAAGTTGTTTTTATACCCAATCATGGCACCCACCTGTTCCCAATTAGCCCATTCACCTGTGGGATGTTCCAAATAAGTCTTTGATGAGCATTCCTCAACTTTTCTCAGTCCTTTTTGCCACTTGTACCAGCTTTTTTGAAACATGTTGCAGGCATCAAATCCCAAATGAGCTAATATTTGCAAAAAATATGTAATCATTTCCCGTTCAAGCATTAATTATCTTGTCTTTGCAGTTTATTCAATTAAATATAGGTTGAAAATCATTGTATTCTTTTTTTTTTTTTTTGCCATTTAAACAATGTGCCAACTTCACTGGTTTTGGCTTTTGTAAAAAACAAGTGTGTAACATATAGTGCAGGCCTGGGCAATTATTTTGACTCGGGGGCCACATTTAGAGAAAAAAATTTGTCTGGGGGCCGGTATGTCTATTTTTAGGAACACTAATACAAAACCTCACAATAATGTCTGATTGAATGCCAAAAAACGTTATGACAGACCGCCTTAAAAACGTAATGGAATTTTAATTTTTTTCTATGAACGATAAAACACTGAATATTGACAAGATATGAATGTCACACCCCCTTTCCATCGACATATTTTACTATCAAGTGAAACGCAACAAAAATGCAACAAACAGTGAAATATGAATGCAAAGGGTACAAAATAAACCCACCTACAATCTGATATATCACTAAGCTTTAGAACTTTGTTGTGAAAATCTCCTTTTGCGTCTGTGAAAACGCTTCCCACCCTCACTGCTTGGTGCCTCGTCTGAGCTGCTGTGACTTACATGACCATAGTAACTAATTACATGACCATAGTAACTAATTAGATGACCATAGTAACTAATTATATTACCATAGTAACTAATTAGATGACCATAGTAACTAATTAGATGACCATAGTAACTAATTATATTACCATAGTAACTAATTAGATGACCATAGTAACTAATTAGATGACCATAGGAACTCATTACATGACCATAGTAACTAATTAGACGACCATAGGAACTAATTATATTACCATAGTAACTAATTATATTACCATAGTAACTAATTAGATGACCATAGTAACTAATTAGATGACCATAGGAACTAATTAGATGACCATAGCAACTAATTAGATGACCATAGCAACTGGTATATCATCCCAAAGCGCAGATTCCAACCATTGAAATACTTTATATAGTTGAAGACTTACGGTCATTATAAAACATGAGTGCACATCATCATGGCAGCTACACTTTACATCTTAAAGATCTAAAAAAAATGATTTGTGAATGTCCAGCGGGCCGCATGTGGCCCCCCGGGCCTTAATTTGCCCAGGTGTGATATTGTGGCAGGAATGTTTAGGATACACACACTGTAATTGAACACAAACAATGCAAATGTTCTGATGATATTTATTTTGACAAACTTTTTAAGGGTAAAAAATAGTGCAAGAGCTTAAAGGGGAACATTATCACCAGACCTATGTAAGCGTCAATATATACCTTGATGTTGCAGAAAAAAGACCATATATTTTTTTAACCGATTTCCGAACTCCAAATGGGTGAATTTTGGCAAATTAAACGCCTTTTTTATTATTCGCTCTCGGAGCGATGACGTCACAATGTGACGTCGCATCAGGAAGCAATCCGCCATTTTCTCAAACACCGAGTCAAATCAGCTCTGTTATTTTCCGTTTTTTCGACTGTTTTCCGTACCTTGGAGACATCATGCCTCGTCGGTGTGTTGTCGGAGGGTGTAACAACACCAACAGGGACGGATTCAAGTTGCACCAGTGGCCCAAAGATGCCAAAGTGGCAAGAAATTGGACGAATGTTGTTCAAAATACGAGGGTGTGGGGAAAGCCGACGAAAATGGTCAGTCGTTTGTTCCGCACACTTTACAGACGAAAGCTACGCTACGACAGAGATGGCAAGAATGTGTGGATATCCTGCGACACTCAAAGCAGATGCATTTACAACCATAAAGTCAAAGAAATCTGCCGCCAGACCCCCATTGAATCTGCCGGAGTGTGTGAGCAATTCAGGGACAAAGGACCTCGCTAGCACGGCAAGCAATGGCGGCAGTTTGTTCTCGCAGACGAGCGAGCTAAACCCCCTGGATGTCTTGGCTCACACCGTCCCTTAAGCCAGTGGTTCTCAACCTTTTTTCAGTGATGTACCCCCTGTGAAATGTTTTTTAATTCAAGTACCCCCTAATCAGAGCAAAGCATTTTTGGTTGAAAGAAAGAGATAAAGAAGTAAAATACAGCACTGTCATCAGTTTCTGATTTATTAAATTGTATAACAGTGCAAAATATTGCTAATTTTTAGTGGTCATTCTTGAACTATTTGGATAAAAAAGATAGGTTTTTATTTATATTTACAAAGGATTTTTTGAATTGTTGCTATTTTTAGAATATTAAAAAAAAATCTTAAGTACCCCTTGGCATACCTTCAAGTACCCCTAGGGGTACGAGTACCCCCATTTGAGAACCACTGCCTTAAGCCACCGAAGATGATCAAGAGAAGAATATCGACCCTAGCTTCCCTGGCCTGCTGACATCAACTCCAAAACTGGACAGATCAGCTTTCAGGAAAAGAGAGCGGATGAGGGTATGTCTACAAAATATATTAATTGATGAAAACTTTATTCATTACTCGCGGTTTTACGTAAATTATTATACATAAACTGTGTTTACCAATAATTTAGCTTAAAAACATTACAACACTTAAAAACAAACACATACCAATCGTTGGTTAGAAGGCGATCGCCAAATTCGTCCTCGCTTTCTCCCGTGTCGCTGGCTGTCGTGTCGTTTTCGTGGGTTTCGCTTGCATACGGTTCAAACCGATATGGCTCAATAGCTTCAGTTTCTTCTTCAATTTCGCTTAAGCCGCTGAAATCCGAGTTTGAATCCGAGCTAATGTCGCTATACCTTGCTGTTTGTTTGTATTGGCATCACTATGTGACGTCACAGGAAAATGGACGGGTGTATATAACGATGGTTAAAATCAGGCACTTTGAAGCTTTTTTTAGGGATATTGCATGATGGGTAACATTTTGAAAAAAATTTGAAAAATAAAATAAGCCACTGGGAACTGATTTTTAATGGTTTCAACCCTTCTGAAATTGTGATAATGTTCCCCTTTAAAGGGATTCAAGTGTCTTTAAAGCTGGGTTGTCAAACTCCTTTTAGCTCAGGGGCCGCATGGAGGGAAATCCATTCCCAAGAATAAAAACGACTTCGGATCGTTTTCTTTGGCCAAAAATAGAACAAAAATTCCTCTTGACAAAACACTTCAAGTGAGTTAAAAAAATGAAATATGAGTTGATTTTACCGCAGCTTTGTGCCAGTGTTTACATGGCTCCAGGTGGCACTCACCTGGAAGATGCCTTCAATAGGGACGCAAATACATTTCTTTATTCCTTATTGCACACACGCAGGAGGTGTGTGTGTGTGTAAGTGTGCGTGTGCGGGAATTCCAGGAGGGTGTGTGTCGTCGAGAAGCCGCTTCCAAGATTCTAATCCTCACCACCATGGAGGAAAAACAGTCAATTTATTCCAAGTCCCATTGTTAGCGGAGGTGTAGAGGAAAATGAATGGCTCAGTATGCTACACACACCATGTAGGATGACACTAGAACAGAGCTACACACACCATGTAGGATGCTACACACACCATGTAGGATGACACTAGAACAGAGCTACACACACCATGTAGGATGACACTAGAACAGAGCTACACACACCATGTAGGATGACACTAGAACAGAGCTACACACACCATGTAGGATGCTACACACACCATGTAGGATGACACTAGAACAGAGCTGGGCAAATATTTTGACTCGGGGTTGGAGGGGATTGATAGAAAAAAAAGTGTCTGGGCGGCCAATGTGTATGTGTGTCTAAATATTGTATTGTAGCGGTTGCTTTAAGGCAGTGGTTCTTAACCTGAGTTCGATCGAACCCTAGGGGTTTGGTGAGTCGGCCTCAGGGGTTCGGCAGAGCCTCCGGCGCGGAGGTCAAGACACGCCCGACTCATTGTGTAAATAAAAACTTCTCCCTGTCGGCGTATTATGGATACCCCCAAACAATGTTCCCTCTAATTTTCCATGTGTGAGCAAACACAAACAATTCCTTGAGCATTCAGTGGAGCACATGTGAGCGACGTCAGACCTGCAGCACACCTGTCCCAAACCTGACTAAATAAAAAGTTCAATGTTTTATTATTATAATCAAATGACAGCAGTCATTTCCATGAGATAATTTTCTAATATAAGTGTTTTGGCCCACTTACAATGACTATAGCGTATTGTTTTTCATAAGCTGTGTACTAGTATTATATGTCTGGGTGGGGGGTTCTACTTTGGAAATAGTGTGTACTCCTTTCAGATATCGCATTTAGTTCCCACTAAAACATTCACATGTTGCACAATGAGATGTAAACATGGGATCATGTGTACATTCCTGTAACTTTTTGTTTGTAAAATATACCTTTTATTAGTATTTCTTTAAAGGCCTACTGAAAGCCACTACTAGCGACCACACAGTCTGATAGTTTATGTATCAATGATGAAATCTTAACATTGCAACACATGCCAATACGGCCAAGTTAGCTTACTAAAGTGCAATTTTAAATTTCGCGCGAAATATCCTGCTGAAAACGTCTCGGTATGATGACGCCTGCGCGTGACGTCACAGATTGTAAAGGACATTTTAGGACAGCATGGTGGCCAGCTATTAAGTCGTCTGTTTCATCGCAAAATTCCACAGTATTCTGGACATCTGTGTTGGTGAATCTTTTTGCAATTTGTTCAATGAACAATGGAGACATCAAAGAAGAAAGCTGTAGGTGGGAAGCGGTGTATTGCGGCAGGTGTTGTGCCGGATAACGCACCCCCGCCGTAGAATGCACCCCTTGACTGTTGTGCCGGATAAGACATCCGGTTTCATTGTTTACATTCCCGGAAGATGACAGTCGAGCTTTACCATTGGCCTGTGGAGAACTGGGACAACAGAGACTCTTACCAGGAGGACTTTGAGTTGGATACGCAGACGCGGTACCGTGAGTACGCATGCAGCTGCGGCTTCCAAACATTTGATCGCTTGCCTGTACGTGCGTGCCGCTATGTGCATGTCACGTACGCAACTTTGGGGACTTTGGGTAAATATATGTGCTGTATGAACTTTGGGGAGGTGAACAGTACTTTGGGCTGTGGGATTGAGTGTGTTGTGCAGGTGTTTGAGTTGTATTGGCGGGTTATATGGACGGGACGGGGGAGGTGTTTGTTATGCGGGATTAATTTGTGGCATATTAAATACAAGCCTGGTTGTGTTGTGGCTAATAGAGTATATTGTGTTTATTTACTGTTTTAGTCATTCCCAGCTGAATATCAGGTCCCACCCGCCTCTCACAGATCTGAATGGCTCCCACTGCCCTCTAGTCCTTCACTCTCACTTTCCTCATCCACAAATCTTTCATCCTGGCTCAAATTAATGGGGAAATCGTCGCTTTCTCGGTCCGAATGGCTCTGGCTGCTGGTGGCCATGATTGTAAACAATGTTTGGATGTGAGGAGCTCCACAACCTGTGACGTCACGCTACTCGTCTGCTACTTCCGCTACAGGCAAGGCTTTTTTATCAGCGACCAAACGTTGCAAACTTTATCGTCGATGTTCTCTACTAAATCCTTTCAGCAAAAATATGGCAATATCGCGAAATGATCAAGTATGACACATAGAATGGACCTGCTATCCCCGTTTAAATAAGAAAATTGCATTTCAGTAGGCCTTTAATATAATAACATCATTTTATGATTACGGTTCGGGTTGGGTGAATGCGCATATGAAACTGATGGGGTTCGGTACCTCCAACAAGGTTAAGAACCACTGCTTTAAGGACATAATTCACCACACCAGTTTACTTGACTTTGTCCTCATTATTCACTGCCATTGTTCTATTGTGCACATAATGTTGTTCTTGTTCAGCATTCATATATGCAGTTAACATAACATTACATAACAATGTTGTTCTTGTTCAGCATTCATATATGCAGTTAACATAACAACATAACATAACATAACAATGTTGTTCTTGTTCAGCATTCATATATGCAGTTAACATAACATAACATAACATAACATAACAATGTTGTTCTTGTTCAGTATTCATATATGCAGTTAAGAGTGAGTAATTTCTCGGAAGATGGCCGCCGTGAGCAACGTGAGCTGAGACCGTCTCTACACAAGTCCCAGTATGTAATGTTATAAATGGCATAAACACGCCAGTGACACAAGACTTTAAGTCATTTTCGCTATATACACTGCTAAAAAGAATTAAGGAACACTTTGAAAACACATCAGATTTCAATGGTGAAAAAAAAAATGTGTGATATCTATACTGATATGGACAGTTTAATGTCTCAGGAACAAAAGGATGCCACATCTTTTGATGGAAATAAAAGTTTTCAGCCTACAGAGGGCTTAGTATATAGACACCCCAAAAATCAAAGTGAAAAAATGACGTGGCAGGCTCGTCCATTTTGCCTAAATTCCATTTCTGCACCTTAAAAATTATTTTCAATATCTTGTGTGGCCCCCACGTGCTTCTATGCATGCTTGACAAGGTGGCGGCATGCTCCTAATGAGACCACGGATGCTGTCTTGTGGGATGTCCTCCCAGATCTGTCTAAGAGCATCAGTGAGCTCCTGTAAAGTCTGAGGAGCAACCTGGCGGCGTCTGATGGACCCAAACATTATGTCCCAGAGGTGTTCTATGGGCTTTAGATCAGGTGATGGTGAGGGCCATTCAATTGTGTCAATTCCTTCATCCTCCAGATACTGTCTGCATACTCTTGCCACATGAGGCCGGGCATTGTCGTGGACCAGGAGGAACCCAGGACCTACTGCACCAGCGTAGGGTCTGACCATGGGTGCAAGGATTTCATCCTGATACCTAATGGCAGTCAGACTGCCGTTCTCTAGCCTGTAGAGGTTTGTTGGTCCCTCCATGGAAATGCCTCCCCAGACCATCACTGACCCACCACCGAACGGGTCATGCTGAATGATGTTGCAGGCAGCATAGCGCTCTCCTTGGCTTCTCCAGACCCTTTCACGTCCATCACAGGTGCTCAGGGTAAACCTGCTCTCATCTGTGAAAAGCACAGGGCGCCAGTGACGGACTTGCCAATTCTGGTGTTCTATGGCAAATGCCAATCGAGCTCCACGGTTGTGAGCAGTGAGCACAGGGCACACTACAGGACGTCGTGCCCTGAGGCCACCCTCGTGAAGTCTGTTTCTGACTGTTTGGGCAGACACATTCACACCAGTAGCCTGCTGGAGGTCATTCTGTAGGGCTCGGCCAGTGCTCAACCTGTTCCTCCTTGCACAAAGCAGCAGATATCGGTCCTGCTGATGGGATGAGGACCATCTATGGCCCTGTACAGCTCTCCTAGAGTAACTGCCTGTCTCCTGGAATCTCCTCCATGCTCTGGATATTGTACTGGGAGACACATCAAATCTTCTTGCAACAGCACGCATGGATGTGCCATCCTGGAGGAGTAGGACAATCTGCGCAACTTCAGGAGGGTTAAGAAATCGCCTCGCCTCGTGATAATGACTCTAGCTAAAGCCAACACTTGTGGAAAAACAGTTAAAAAAGATCAAGAGGGAGGATCTTGAAATGGCCTCCACCTGCAAAACCAGTTCTGTTTTGGGGGCCAGCTTATTAGTGATTCCCAGAGCCTAAAAAAAGTCTGCGGGCTATAGAGCGTTTTCTATTGGGGCTCCAGTACTATGGAATGCCCTCCCGGTAACAATTAGAGATGCTACCTCAGTAGAAACATTTAAGTCCCATCTTAAAACTCATTTGTATACTCTAGCCTTTAAATAGCCCCCCTGTTAGACCAGTTGATCTGCCGTTTTTTTCTTTTCTCCTCTGCTCCCCTCTTCCTTGTGGAGGGGGGAGGCACAGGTCCGGTGGCCATGGATGAAGTGCTGGCTGTCCAGAGTCGGGACCCGGGGTGGACCGCTCGCCTGTGCATCGGCTGGGAACATCTCTGCGCTGCTGACCCGTCTCCGCTCGGGATGGTCTCCTGCTGGCCCCACTATGGACTGGACTCTTACTATTATGTTGGATCCACTATGGACTGGACTCTTACTATTATGTTGGATCCACTATGGACTGGACTCTTACTATTATGTTAGATCCACTATGGACTGGACTCTCACACTATTATGTTAGATTTACTATGGGCTGGACTCTTACTATTATGTTAGATCCACTATGGACTGGACTCTCACACTATTATGTTAGATTTACTATGGACTGGACTCTTACTATTATGTTAGATCCACTATGGACTGGACTCTTACTATTATGTTGGATCCACTATGGACTGGACTCTTACTATTATGTTAGATCCACTATGGACTGGACTCTCACACTATTATGTTAGATTTACTATGGACTGGACTCTTACTATTATGTTGGATCCACTATGGACTGGACTCTCACAATATTATGTCAGACCCACTCGACATCCATTGCTTTCGGTCTCCCCTAGAGGGGGGGGGGTTACCCACATATGCGGTCCTCTCCAAGGTTTCTCATAGTCATTCACATCGACGTCCCACTAGGGTGAGTTTTTCCTTGCCCTTATGTGGGCTTTGTACCGAGGATGTCGTTGTGGCTTGTGCAGCCCTTTGAGACACTTGTGATTTAGGGCTATATAAATAAACATTGATTGATTGATTGATTGAAATACCCAGAACCCTTTGCAGCACTAACTCTTCCGGGACGCTACAAGTGTGTGTGTGTGTGTGTGTGTGTGGGGGGGGGTGGTAGCGGGGGTGTATTTTGTAGCGTCCCGGAAGAGTTAGTGCTGCAAAGGATCCTGGGTATTTGTTCTGTTGTGTTTATGTTGTGTTACGGTGTGAATGTTGTCCCGAAATGTGTTTGTCATTCTTGTTTGGTGTGGATTTACAGTGTGGCGTAAATTTCTAACAGTGTTAACGTTTTTTATACTGGCACCCTCAGTGTGACCTGTATCGCTGTTGATGAAGTATGCGTTGCATTTACGTGTGTTATCTTGTGACTGGGCCGGCACGTTGTTGGAATGGATGAAAAGCGGACGTTACGACAGCTCGTAGAGTACGTTAAAGGCAGTGCATTTAAGGCACGCCCCCAAGACTGTGGTCCGGGTGGACGAGATATAATGACTGATGAACACTTTCGTTAGATAATGAAGGTTGCCGCAGCTCAAAGCCTGAGCCCCGACATTAATGAACTAGCATCCAAGAAAAGATGTCAGGTATCTGGCTTGGACACATTAGATTAGATCAGTGTGTTGCAAACTGAGCAGTTTAAAGTCCTGAATGGTTGTTTTATTCATTATTTTATTTTCAAATGTATTAGCCTGTGGAAAAAGTTAATGTTGATATTTACCTCAGAAGGCTGCAAATAGAAAAGAGGCATTACATTTTTATTTAAATTGTATTTGATATGCCATTGATATTTTTTTATTATTATTTGAAACTGTATTTTGCATGTCGCTATAAAGTTATATAAGTCTTGCTTGTTCAATATTCAATGCAAAACGTTTTTGGGTCCTTATTAAAAGGTTAATTTGTTCAACCTTGGCCCGCGGCTTTGTTCAGTTTTACATTTTGGCCTACTCTGTATTTGAGTTTGACACCCCTGCTCTAAAGCTTCAATGTAAAGTGCGGGGCGGGGGGGTCGACACCTAGTATGGTATCGGTGTATAAAAGATAGGAAAGTAATTAGATTGACTGATCTCACTCATGGATGATCGACACTGGCAGCTTAAAACCTTGATGGGATCATCTCTACATTTAACCAAATTAAAACATGCTTGTTTTTTATGTTCTAGCGGGCTCATCTTTTTCTTTGTGAAAACGGACGTGCAGCTCCATCCCAACCCTGAGATGGTTCCATTACTCATCGACGGGGTTGGTACACGTCATTCATCTTCTCCTCAAAGATATCAGGACCATCATTTCGCTACACTCGCTTTCTTTTTGTAGGGAACAAGCTCCGGCAGCTATAGACCGAGGTCCTCAGAGTTCTGGATGGACTACATCGCACCCAAGAGCAGGCGCCTTGTGTAAGCCTTCAGACCTTAACTATGATAAGATGGTTTGATTAGCTCGTCCAGCTTTTATTGAGATCTTCAAACTCTTTCCACCAAAGATTGATTTTAGATAGTAGGGGCCACCTTTATTTCTTTCTTTTTTTAAACAAACATATTACAAATTCTGTATAGGTGATAATATGCGAGTGTTGTACATTCTACGGGTATTAGTATAGTACTGCGATACTAATGAATCATATTCGGTACTATACCGCCTCTAAAAAGTACCAATCCCCCATCCCTTATTTTAACATGCACGACAGCGCGTCGTCGTCACGTCGTGACATTGCTGGTTTTTACGAGCAAAGGAGCATGTTCGGCAGCGCGCACACACGGAGTACTTACAAACCTCGTTTCCATATGAGTTGGGAAATTGTGTTAGATGTAAATATAAACGGAATACAATGATTTGCAAATCCTTTTCAACCCATATTCAATTGAATATGCTACAAAGACAACATATTTGATGTTCAAACTGATAAAAAAAATGTTTTTTGCAAATAATCATTAACTTTAGAATTTGATGCCAGCAACACGTGACAAAGAAGTTGTGAAAGGTGGCAATAAATACTGATAAAGTTGAGGAATGCTCATCAAACACTTATTTGGAACATCCCACAGGTGAACAGGCTAATTGGGAACAGGTGGGTGCCATGATTGGGTATAAAAGTAGATTCCATTCACAAACAAGGATGGGGCGAGGGTCACCACTTTGTCAACAAATGCGTGAGCAAATTGTTGAACAGTTTAAGAAAAACCTTTCTCAAGCAGCTATTGCAAGGAATTTAGGGATTTCACCATCTACGCTCCGTAATATCATCAAAGGGTTCAGAGAATGTGGAGAAATCACTGCACGTAAGCAGCTAAGCCCGTGACCTTCCATCCCTCAGGCTGTACTGCATCAACAAGTGACATCAGTGTGTAAAGGATATCACCACATGAGCTCAGGAACACTTCAGAAACCCACTGTCAGTAACTACAGTTGGTCGCTACATCTGTAAGTGCAAGTTAAAACTCTCCTATGCAAGGCGAAAACCGTTTATCAACAACACCCAGAAACATCGTTGGCTTCGCTGGGCCTGAGCTCATCTAAGATGGACTGATGCAAAGTGGAAAAGTGTTCTGTGGTCTGACGAGTCCACATTTCAAATTGTTTTTGGAAACTGTGGACGTCGTGTCCTCTGGACCAAAGAGGAAAAGAACCATCCGGATTGTTCTAGGCGCAAAGTGTAAAAGGCAGCATGTGTGATGGTATGGGGGTGTATTAGTGCCCAAGACATGGGTAACTTACACATCTGTGAAGGCACCATTAATGCTGAAAGGTACATACAGGTTTTGGAGCAACATATGTTGCCATCCAAGCAACGTTACCATGGACGCCCCTGCTTATTTCAGCAAGACAATGCCAAGCCACGTGTTACATCAACGTGGCTTCATAGTTAAAGAGTGCGGGTACTAGACTGGCCTGCCTGTAGTCCAGACCTGTCTCCCATTGAAAATGTGTGGCGCATTATGAAGCCTAAAATAGCACAACGGAGACCCCCGGACTGTTGAACAACTTAAGCTGTACATCAAGCAAGAATGGGAAAGAATTCTACCTGAGAAGCTTCAAAAATGTGTCTCCTCAGTTCCCAAACGTTTACTGAGTGTTGTTAAAAGGAAAGGCCATGTAACACAGTGGTGAACAACTACTACTTTGGCACGTGTTGCAGCCATGAAATTCAAAGTTAATTATTTGCAAAAAAAAAAAAAAAGTTTGAGTTTGAACATCAAATATGTTGTCTTTGTAGCATATTCAACTGAATATGGCTTGAAAATGATTTGCAAATCATTGTATTCCGTTTATATTTACATCTAACACAATTTCCCAACTCATATGGAAACGGGGTTTGTATATCGATGCACTCTATAGTCCAGAACATACGGTGTTAAGGGTTGCTAATACTTGGTTAAAATGCATGTTATGACACGTAAATGAAGCATTGTTGCCGGGTTTTGGATGTTTTTTTCAGGGCTTCGTGGGCGGAATAGATGACTGCCATTAGCTACGTACATTGTTAGCCTTTGAGTACGAGCCATATTTTACTGACAACTTAAAATACACAAAAGAGTAAGACGTGTGTTAATTGTCTCACAAAGCGATTGTGAACGATAATCAGAATTCCCCCAAATGGTGCAGTTGTCCTTTAAATATGCCAAGGGCCAATAAAAAATGGCCGCACTGTGGACATTTCTGTTTCAGTCGAACGCATGATTGGTGATTTTAGAGATGTTTACAGTAGAGGTTTGGACAGTGACGTGTGGTGAGGTTGATGGCTGGTGAGGCACTGACTTCATCACAGTCACATTTACAAACATAAAGAGTATCTTATTCACCATTTGATTGGCAGCAGTTAACGGGTTATGTTTAAAAGCTCATACCAGCATTCTTCCCTGCTTGCCACTCAGCATCAAGGCTTGGAATTGGGGGTTAAATCACCAAAAATGATTCCCGGGCGCGGCGCCGCTGCTGCCCACTGCTCCCCTCACCTCCCAGGGGGTGAACAAGGGGATGGGTCAAATGCAGAGGACAAATTTCATTACACCTAGTGTGTGTGTGACAATCATTGCTACTTTAACTTAACTTTAACTTTACACATACAAACTGTAGCACACAAAAAAGCACATTTAATAAAAAAAACGTTATTATGGTCTTCCTTTTACTTATAAATGAAGTCCATGCGCCGCTCCTTCTGAATAAAAGCATCGATAACTTGTTTATAGAAGTCTTCTTTATCTTTCTTCAGTTTTAAAAGTCTCTCTGTCTCGATGGAGATCTTCCTTTAAGTATTACCTCCTGCTTCCATTGAAAGTCCAGTTTAGAAAACTGTTTTATTTTAGATATTTAATCCTCCATGTTAAAAGTCCAGGCGAGAGGAAAAAATAAACGATCGCTGCTTGTTGTCACTTCTTCTGCAGCCGAGTAGTCGTCAAGAATGATCACTGGGATCACTAGCGCCCTCTACCACCATGAGGCGGGAGAACTGCAAGCCTCACCCAGTGCGTCTTCGCAGCAGTTTTATGATCGCTCAGCACAAGAAATACGTTACACACATACAGTTGTTGACAAAATACACTGCACATTATATACCTCAGCTAACTAAACTATGGAAATGTATAATATCATTCATATAGCAATACGGTCTCACTGCACAGCAGGCCAGCAGTTAGCCCAGTCATTGCGCAATCCATGGTGAGGCACAACTGGCTGCTGCCTCACCGCAAGTCTCTTCTCAGTATTTGAACGGCAAATGTGAAAATTCAGCGATTTTGAATAAAAATAATCTAAAACTGGTGAAGTTAAATGGAAAATAACTTTATAGTATAATCACTGGATACATATAACAATTTAATTTTTTTTTCTTTTCTTTTTAAATGTTTTTTCTTTCCATGATGGCACGTGAGGCTCACCTGCCTCACCTGACAGCACGTCACTGTGTTTGGATGCCTTTTGATGGTCTGCCTATTAGTCATGTTTCGGAACACGTGAAATGTTTTGTTGATTGACACGCAAAAGGTTGGAAGCGACAGGTCAAACGTGTGGAATAATTGAAAAGTGAAAAGAACAACAAGTCATACATATAGAAGATACAAACACTTCATCGGTCACGCTGTCCTCAGAGGCTGCATGCTGGCTGTGGTGTCAGGCGTGTTGTACGGGTCCTGCTTCACGCCCGTCCTATACATCAAGAGCCATTCATCATGTGGTGACAGCGTCTTCCACGGTGCCAGTCTTTACGGTACGTGTGTTTACCCCCTCGGATAAAAGAAGCAAATATTGAATTGGGTTGTCAATCGACAATTTCGGAGCTAAAATGTTGTTCCCCCCCCCCCCACCCCCCCCCCCCCCCCCACCCCCCCCCCACCCCCCCCTCAGATCTGGACTACGTCTACGCGCTTTGCTGCGGTATTTTCCTGGCCAGCACTGTGTACTTCGCCTTCTACTGCGCCGTCATGAAGAGTCGGCCAAGGATCTACCCCAGAGTCCTTCTACCAGGTTACTTCTCAGAGGGGGTGGGCAATGCTGCAAATTTTATCTGAATTTAAATCCCAAGTACTGCTGATCACCAATATTTAGTTATCATTTAAATATTTTTTTATTTTTTTGGTCTTTAATTTGTTGATGATTTTAAATACGAACCCCGTTTCCATATGAGTTGGGAAATTGTGTTAGATGTAAACATAAACGTAATACAATGATTTGCAAATCATTTTCAAGCCATATTCAGTTGAATATGCTACAAAGACAACATATTTGATGTTCAAACTCATACATTTATTTTTTTTTTGCAAATAATAATTAACTTAGAATTTCATGGCTGCAACACGTGCCAAAGTAGTTGGGAAAGGGCATGTTCACCACTGTGTTACATGGCCTTTCCTTTTAACAACACTCAGTAAAGGTTTGGGAACTGAGGAGACACATTTTTGAAGCTTCTCAGGTGGAATTCTTTCCCATTCTTGCTTGATGTACAGCTTAAGTTGTTCAACAGTCCGGGGGTCTCCCTTCTGCTATTTTAGGCTTCACATTTTCAATGGGAGACAGGTCTGGACTACAGGCAGGCCAGTCTAGTACCCGCACTCTTTTACTATGAAGCCACGTTGATGTACAACATGGCTTGGCATTGTCTTGCTGAAATAAGCAGGGGCGTCCATGGTAACGTTGCTTGGATGGCAACATATGTTGTTCCAAAACCTGTATGTACCTTTCAGCATTAATGGTGCCTTCACAGATGTGTAAGTTACCCATGTCTTGGCCACTAATACACCCCCATACCATCACACATGCTGACTTTTACACTTTGCGCCTATAACAATCCGGATGGTTCTTTTCCTCTTTGGTCCGGAGGACACGACGTCCACAGTTTCCAAAAACAATTTGAAATGTGGACTCGTCAGACCACAGAACACTTTTCCACTTTGTATCAGTCCATCTTAGATGAGCTCAGGCCCAGAGAAGCCAACGGTGTTTCTGGGTGTTGTTGATAAACGGTTTTTGCCTTGCATAGGAGAGTTTTAACTTGCACTTACAGATGTAGCGACCAACTGTAGTTACTGACAGTGGGTTTCTGAAGTGTTCCTGAGCCCATGTGGTGATATCCTTTACACACTGATGTCGCTTGTTGATGCAGTACAGCCTGAGGGATGGAAGGTCACGGGCTTAGCTGCTTACGTGCAGTGATTTCTCCAGATTCTCTGAACCCTTTGATGATATTACGGAGCGTAGATGGTGAAATCCCTAAATTCCTTGCAATAGCTGCTTGAGAAAGGTTTTTCTTAAACTGTTCAACAATTTGCTCAGGCATTTGTTGACAAAGTGGTGACCCTCGCCCCATCCTTGTTTGTGAATGACTGAGCATTTCATGGAATCTACTTTTATACCCAATCATGGCACCCACCTGTTCCCAATTAGCCTGTTCACCTGTGGGATGTTCCAAATAAGTGTTTGATGAGCATTCCTCAACTTTATCAGTATTTATTGACACCTTTCCCAACTTCTTTGTCACGTGTTGCTGGCATCAAATTCTAAAGTTAATGATTATTTGCAAAAAAAAATAAAGTTTATGAGTTTGAACATCAAATATGTTGTCTTTGTAGCATATTCAACTGAATATGGCTTGAAAATGATTTGCAAATCATTGTATTCTGTTTATATTTACATCTAACACCATTTCCCAACTCATATGGAAACGGGGTTTGTAGAACAAAAGACAGCACAATAATGTTACTTAGAGAAATGTTTTCAACACACATTTTTTTTCACATAAATGAAACAATACCAACAAAATGATAATAATGTTGTTATTCCCTTTTATTGCATATAACAGTTTGTGGAAGAAAAAAAAAAGAGCAAAGCGTGCAAAAATCACCAGAAGCCTTTCGGTGTCCAAGGACGTATACATTCCCTGTTGTGACTTTTTCTTTGGAAATAAATAAAAAAAAACATTTCAATCTTAAAAATATCAATTGATCTGATACGCTCTTACTGTTGGCATCGATACTGTCGATATTTGGATCTGCTCACCCTTGGTTTTTAGCTGCAACTGTCGTCCTTGGCTGCATTTACACTAGGAGTGTCCTGATTAGGGATGTAAACCGATGACAGGTATTATGTAGTACTGGTTCCTAATCAGGTCCAAAGAACTTATTTTTCAGACTATTGGCGCACTTAAAATATTTTTTTTTTCTCAAAACTCGACAGTGTGCCTTATAATCCGGTGCGCCAAATGTACAGAATATTTCTGATTTTGCTTACCGACCTCGAAGCTATTTTATTTGGTACATGATGAAATAAGTGTGACCAGTTTATGGCAGTCAAAGATAAATGATACGTGTAGACTGCAATATGATGGCAGTCACACATAAGAGATACGTGTAGACTGCAATATGACTTAAGTAAACAACACCAACATTTTATATGTCCCATTGAAAATATAGAACATTACACACGGCACTCAAAAATCTATCAAAATGTTTTAGTATGACTTTGGTAAGCTATGAAGCCACACCACTTGATGGATTGTACTGTGCTTCAACATAGGAGTATCATTATGGTGTGTGTATAAGGTAAGACATATCTGGCGTTTTGTTTCGCAATATTACGCAAAAGCAACTTTTCTTACCTTCTGGTACCTGCTGATCTGTATTTGGGATCTGCATTAATCCTGAAAAATTGCGCTCTTCCACCTTTGTAGTTTGTGCCGATAAGTAGTCGATAAGCTTCTTCTTTTTCTCTATCTTCTTGTTGTGGAACATTCATACTCTGCTGTTGCCATTTCTAATATAAAGTAGTGTAAAGTTCTTACTTATATCTGTCAGTAAACTCACCATGAAAGCACTAAAACATACCGGTGTAGTGAGTTTACATTATTCACTCAAGGAACTTTAGTTATTAGAAAGTTCCGGTCGGACGATTTTTCATGGGACATGAAACGTTTTTTATTTATTTGTGTGTGTGTGTGTGTGTGTGTGTGTGTGTGTGTGTGTGTGTGTGTGTGTGTGTGTGTGTGTGTGTGTGTGTGTGTGTGTAAATATATGTAGATGTATATGTATGTGTGTGTATGTATATATGTAAATATATGTAGATATATATGTATATGTGTGCGTATGTATAAATGTATACATATGTAGATATGTATATATGTGTATGTGTATACATATGTAGAAATATATATGTATATATGTATATGCAGTGCTGCCGTTATATTCGGCGATAACTAGTAGTCTGACGCGTTATTTTTTTTATATTCAGTAACTCAGTTACCGTTACTACATGATGCGTTACTGCGTTATTTTACGTTGTGTGTGGGTGTGTGTGGGGCGTGGGGGCGTGTCTGTGTTTACTAACAAGACATCATGGCGTAGCCGAAGCCGAGTTGCTTAACATGGAGATATTCTCACTACTTTTCTTTTGTCAAGCACAAAGAAAATAACATTTTAGTTAAATGTAAGTTGTGTCTTGGATCAAAGATCCTATCTACTGCCCAAAACAGCAATTCAAATCTGCT
>NC_084569.2:43187458-43257458 GCF_033978685.3 Nerophis lumbriciformis | reverse complement strand
CGGCCCACAGGAAGTCCCAAGTAAAAAAAAAAAAAAAAATTTTTATTTTATTTTATTTTATTTTATTTTTTTTTTATCTTTCCTTTCCAAACCATTTTCTACCGCTTGTTACTCTCGGTGTCTCCTAGCCACTCAGGCCAATCATACTGTCTAAAAATGAATTTTCCCATCGATAACGTGACAATGTTAGATGTTGATGAACATCAATGTTAATTGATGTTAAATGACAAAACTGATTATAAAGACAATGTATATACAGGTAAAAGCCAGTAAATTAGAATATTTTGAAAAACTTGATTTATTTCAGTAATTGCATTCAAAAGGTGTAACTTGTACATTATATTTATTCATTGCACACAGACTGATGCATTCAAATGTTTATTTCATTTAATTTTGATGATTTGAAGTGGCAACAAATGAAAATCCAAAATTCCGTGTGTCACAAAATTAGAATATTGTGTAAGGGTTAAATTTTGAAGACACCTGGTGCCACAAACTAATCAGCTGATTAACTCAAAACACCTGCAAAGGGCTTTAAATGGTCTCTCAGTCCAGTTCTGAAGCCTACACAAACATGGGGAAGACTTCAGATTTGACAGCTGTCCAAAAGGCAACCATCGACACATTGCACAAGGAGGGAAAGACACAAAAGGTTATTGCTGAAGAGGCTGGCTGTTCTCAGAGCTCTGTGTCCAAACACATTAATGGAGAGGCAAAGGGAAGGAAAAACTGTGGTCAGAAAAAGTGTACAAGCGATAGGGATCACCGCGCCCTGGTCAAGATTGTGAAAAAAAACCCATTCAAAAATGTGGGGGAGATTCAGAAGGAGTGGACAGCTGCTGGAGTCAGTGCTTCAAGATCCACCACCAAGAGACGCTTGAAAGACATGGGTTTCAACTGCCGCATACCTCGTGTCAAGCCACTGTTGACCAAGAAACAGCGCGAAAAGCGTCTCACCTGGGCTAAGGAAAAAAAAGAGCTGGACTGCTGCTGAGTGGTCCAAAGTCATGTTTTCTGACGAAAGCAAATTTTGCATTTCCTTTGGAAATCGAGGTCCCAGAGTCTGGAGGAAGACAGGAGAGGCACAGGATCCACGTTGCCTGAAGTCTAGCGTAAAGTTTCCACCATCAGTGATGGTTTGGGGTGCCATGTCATCTGCTGGTGTCGGTCCACTCTGTTTCCTGAGATCCAGGGTCAACGCAGCCGTCTACCAGCAAGTTTTAGAGCACTTCATGCTTCCTGCTGCTGACCTGCTCTATGGAGATGGAGATTTCAAGTTCCAACAGGACTTGGCGCCTACACACAGCGCAAAATCTACCCGTGCCTGGTTTACGGACCATGGTATTTCTGTTCTAAATTGGCCCGCCAACTCCCCTGACCTTAGCCCCATAGAAAATCTGTGGGGTATTGTGAAAAGGAAGATGCAGAATGCCAGACCCAAAAACGCAGAAGAGTTGAAGGCCACTATCAGAGCAACCTGGGCTCTCATAACACCTGAGCAGTGCCAGAAACTCATCGACTCCATGCCACGCCGCATTAACGCAGTAATTGAGGCAAAAGGAGCTCCAACCAAGTATTGAGTATTGTACATGCTCATATTTTTCATTTTCATACTTTTCAGTTGGCCAACATTTCTAAAAATCCCTTTTTTGTATTAGCCTTAAGTAATATTCTAATTTTGTGACACACGGAATTTTGGATTTTCATTTGTTGCCACTTCAAATCATCAAAATTAAATGAAATAAACATTTGAATGCATCAGTCTGTGTGCAATGAATAAATATAATGTACAAGTTACACCTTTTGAATGCAATTACTGAAATAAATCAAGTTTTTCAAAATATTCTAATTTACTGGCTTTTACCTGTGTGTGTGTGTGTGTGTGTGTGTGTGTGTGTGTATATATATATATATATATATATATATATATATATATATATATATATATATATATATATATATATACTTCATGTATATATACTTCATGTATATACTACATGTTATTATGAATGTTACTACATGACATATATACTTACATCATGTATATATTACATGTTATTATGAATGTTACTACATGACATATATACTTACATCATGTATATATTACATGTTATTATGAATGTTACTACATGACATATATACTTACATCATGTATATATTACATGTTATTATGAATGTTACTACATGACATATATACTTACATCATGTATATATTACATGTTATTATGAATGTTACTACATGACATATATACTTACATCATGTATATATTGCATGTTATTATATTTGCGTGGTAAGCGTTCTTCTAGCATCCTGATAACGTGGCCCAGCCAGCGAAGTTGGCGCTGGGTGACTGTAGCCTCCACACTGGTGCAGTTGGTCTTGCAGAGTATTTCAGTGTGGGGGACTCTGTCCTTCCAGGATATCCCCAGGATGCATTGTAAGCACCTGATGTGGAAGGCCTCCAGCATCCTGAGGTGGCGGCTGTACAGGGTCCACGCTTCACAGCTGTAGAGGAGGGTCGTCATGACCACAGCTAAATAGACCGCTACCTTGGTATGTAGCTTAAGGTCTTTGTTCTGGAAGACCCTTCCCCTGAGTCTGCCAAAAGATACTGACACCTGCTTGAATCGGTTTTTAACCTTCCTGTCGATACTGCAATCGTCAGAGAGAAAGCTGCCAAGGTATTTGAAAGAGTCCAATACTGCTAGTGGTTTGTCGATGGTGAAGGTTGGTGGAGGAGTGGATGCCCACTGGCATATTACCTCGGTTTTTGCCACGTTGACAGAGAGGCCCAGTCTGCCATAAGCACTTGCAGCGGCTGAAAGGGTAGCTTGCAGCGCTTCCGGTGTGTGGGCCACAACTGCGCAGTCATCTGCGTATTGGAGTTCAATGACTTGCACTGGTGTGACTTTTGTGACTGCTTGGAGCCTCCGGATGTTAAACAGGTTTCCGTCAAGTCGGAAGTCGACGGTAACGCCACTGCTCTCCTTGATCCTCTCATGGAGCAGCAGTGTCACACACTGGAGGAAGATATTAAACAAGACTGGAGCAAGGTCACGTCCCTGGCGTACACCGGTGTACACCTTAAAGGGTTCTGATTCCTGGCCGCCAATAGTCACACGTGACATCATCCCTTCATGGAATTGCCATAGGATGTTGACAAACTTCTGTGGGCAGCCGAACTTCAGGAGGATATTCCAGAGAAGCTCCCTGTTGACGGTGTCAAAAGCCTTCGACAGATCAATGAAAACAACAAAGAGGTCCTGGTGCCGCTCCCTACACTTCTCCTGAAGCTGCCGTGTTGTGAACACCATGTCCACAGTGCTCCTGTTCTTCCTGAAACCACATTGTGAGTTCGGCAACAGGTCTTCTGTGATGTTGTTCACCAGCCTGTGTAGCATGACTTTAGCCAGGACTTTACCAGCAACAGCCAGAAGTGAAATGCCACGACTGTTGCCACAGAGGGACTTGTCCCCCTTGCCTTTGTAGATGGTGATAATATTGGCATCTCTCCACTGCTGAGGGACAGTTTCATGCTTCCACACTTTGCTGATGACAAGGAAAAGGGCTCGGATGGAAAGGTAGCCTCCTTGCTTGAAGATCTCTGCAGGGATGCTGTCAGGACCAGGGGTCTTGTTGTCTTTCAGAGACCTTATTGCACTCTTAACCTCTCCAAAGGTTGATGGAAGGTTAAGGTCATGGATGGTTGGGTAGTCAGGTAGTTCCTCCAGAACTGAGGGGTCTGTTGGGGCGGGCTGATTTAGCAGAGTTTCAAAATGTTCTGCCCATCTTTTGGTGATGAGCTTCTGGTCTTTTATGAGGGTTGTACCATCGTTAGACTTTAGCGGGGAGACAGAGCCGTTTCTTGGGCCGTAGATGGCTTTCATTGCATCGTAAAAGTTGTGCATATCATTTTTGTTGGTATGAGATTGTATTTCAGCTGCCTTTGATATCCACCACTCATTCTTCAGGGCACACAATTTTGACTGCACCTCCCTTATGGATGTTTGCCATTGCTGTCGGAGCACAGCTGAAGTGGGGTTGTTGAGTACAACATTGTGTGCTGTGTGCATGTGTTTAAGCATGGTGGTTATTGTGGCTGTGTTGTCATCAAACCAGTCCTGATGCTTTCTGCGCGTATAGCCAATGAATTGGGATGCTGCCTCATAGAGCCTGGAGCTGATAGAGGTCCATTTGTCGTCAATGGAGTCATTACTCTCCAGAATATGCTCGATGTCTTCCAGGTTTTTGGCCGGAGAGAGACGGAGATTGTCCCGAGCCATAGGATCTGCTAGCCGGGTACAGTCAAGCCTCTTCTTCCCTGACTTTTGAAGATGGATAGCAGGGCGTACTTGCACCCGGAGCCTGGTTATGATGAGCCGGTGGTCGGTCCAACACTCAGCTCCTCTCATTGCACGAGTTAGTGATACGTCTTTTATGTCTGAGCGTCTCACAATGGTGTAATCAATCAGGTGCCAATGTTTGGAGCGTGGGTGCATCCAGGATGTTTTGTGCTTATTTTTTAGTTGGAAGATGGTGTTTGTGATGGTCAAGTCATGCTCAGCACAGAGGCTTAGCAGCCGTAGGCCGTTAGCATTGGCTTGTCCAATGCCATGCCTGCCAATAACACCACTCCGCACCTTGTTGTCCTTCCCCACTCTGGCTTTGAAATCACCCAACAAAAAGATCTTGTCCTCCTTAGGTGTGCGACGGAGGGCCTCATCTAATGCCCGGTAGAAGCGGTCTTTAACATCTCCCTTTGATGGTAGCGTCAGTGCATAGGCACTAAGAAGGGTGGCATATCTTTTCTTAGCCTGAGGGATCCTGAGTGACATGAGCCTTTCACTTATGCCAACCGGTGCTTCTGGGAGTTTTGGTAGGAGGCTGTTTTTTATTGCAAGTCCCACACCGTGCTGATGCTCCCCTTCTGGAGGGTATCCTTTCCAGAAGAAAGTGTAACCTTGCCCTTCTTCCTTCAGGGATCCTTCATCCAGGAGTCTGGTTTCACTAAGTGCAGCAATATCAACATTGTAGCGGTTAAGTTCCGCTGCAATGAGTGCAGTTCTGCGCTGGGGTCTATCAGTGGTAACGCTAGTGTCCAGGAGTGTCCTTATGTTCCATGATGCCAGTTTTGCTTTATTTTGACCGCGGAGTGGAATTCCCGACAGGTGCGGCAGCCTGTCCAGGATGGTTTTGAGTGGGCAATGTTTGGGCCACCTTTTCTAGGCCTTTCCCCAGTTGGGGTGAGCAATGCAATCCTAAATAGGGCTGCTCAGGCGTACAGGGGCGAGCAGCTGCCGCTCAATTTCAGCTACTAGTGACCATAGATAGCCCTGTACCGCTGGTGTGCAGGTTCTGACTAGGAGCTTCCGGTGCATTCATACCTGCTCCCGTTATCAGACACCCCATCGCCACCAGACTTTGTTTAATTTCCGGTAGCTGGTCTCACCGAGGCATAGACGAATACCTGCGCAGAGGAGCTTGTTTAAAGTGCCACTGGGGGTGCGCATGTCCCAGCAGCACTTCTTCACTGTGAGAGGGTGGGATCCGGTGGCAAGGGGAACCCAGGACGACCGGCACTCTTCCACAGTTGCAGGAGGCTACCTGAGCTCCAGTTTTTTGGAGGACCGCCTGCCGTGTGCCGCCAACCAAATTGCTTTTCTTTCAGGGTGTGCTCCCCTAGCCTTTGTCTTCCTAGACTTACCCACAAGGCAGTGGGTCTTCGCCGTATCCCTGGCTAGGGGGCAGTCAGGTACTAGGCCTTTGCCAAGGGCCACCTGGTGTAACAGTAGTTAAGGGGTTAACCTCCTAGTGCCCCAAGACCCCTAAAGAAGAGCCTCCACTGCCGGATGCACTTCAACGCCATGCCTTGGACACTTATACTTACATCATGTACATATTACATGTTATTATGAATGTTACTACATGACATATATACTCACAGCATTTATATACAACTTTATAGGCGGAACAGAGTGATTCTCAATATCATCCATTTTTAACTAACTTATGCTAATGTTTATTTACGAGTTAGAAAGCATAAAAAAGGAAACATGTTTTTTTCTTCCATAAAGATTGCTAATGACATTTCACCCCAAAAAGTGCAATTCCCTTTTAAATAATTTGTAATTTAGCTTTTTGTTTGGTTATACAAAGGCACTATTTTCTTTTACACTAACACATGTTATTTTGTGTAACACTTTGTTTTAATCTTTACTTAATGATTTGTTAATAGCAGCGGAGTTTGTTTATGCAGGCTGCAGCATGGTAGGCCAATCGTTCAAAATAAACAAATCATGGTGTAAATGGTGTATGTTGTTTTTTTTTTCCCCAACTGTTTTATGTTTACATTTTTCATCTGCAACCCTTCTATCTAAATCCTCCAGCGGCACTGGTGCTGTTTGCCAGCCCGCTGCTGCTCTTCTCTCACACGGCATTTGACAATGCGTGACTCTGTTTAATGCGCCATTTTAAACTCCAAGAAAAGCACTGGCACGATTCATAATTGCAAAGCTTGATTTTAATAGGAAAATGCTGTGCTCTGCTGATAGCGCTTGTCCTCAACAGGGGTACGGCCTGGTTGCAGCACTGTGGGGAAGCCTGGTGTTCCGGGAGATTAAGGTAAAAACACACAAGTATGAATACATACCGTATTTTCCGGACTATAAGGCACACTTTTTTTTAAATCAAAACTAGACAGTGCGCCTTACAACCCGGTGCGCCTAATGTACGGAATAATTATGGTTTTGCTTAACGGCCTCGAAGCAATTTTATTTGGTACATGGTGTAATGATAAGTGTGACGAGTAGATGGCAGTCAAACATAAGAGATACGTGTAGATTGCAATATGACTCAGGTAAACAACACCAACACCAACCATATGTTCCATTGAAAATATAGAACATTACACACGGCACTCAAAAATCTATCAAAATGTTTTAGTAGGACTTTGGTAAGCTATGAAGCCACACCGCTTTATGGATTGTAATGTGCTTCAACATAGGAGTATTATTATGGTGTGTGTATAAGGTAAGACATTATCTGCCGTTTTGTTTCGCAATATTATGCAAAAACAACTTGTCTTACCTTCTGGTACCTGCTGATCTGTATTTGGGGTATGCATAAGTCCTGAAAAATTGCGCGAATCCACCATTGTAGTCCATGCCGACACCGTAGTTGATAAGCTTCTTTTTTTTCTCTATTTTCTTGTTGTAGGACATTCATCCTCCACTGTTGCTATTTCTAATATAAAGTAGTGTAAAGTTCTTACTTATATATGTCAGTAAACTCACCATGAAAGCACTAAAACATACCGGTGTAGTGAGTTCACATTATTCACCTAAGGAACTTTAGTTATTAGAGAGTTCCGGACAGACGTTTTTTCACGGGACACATTTGTTGTTGTTTCCGGATGAGGAGATGCTGCTCCAATATTGATTGAAGTAAAGTCTGAATGTCATTAAAACAGTTAGCGCCATCTTTTGACACTTCTTCCACCCCCGTCCTTGCACGCTACACCGCTACAACAAAGATGACGGGGAGAAGATGCTGTCCAAGTGGAGGCACGTAAATAAGAGCGCCCACAAAACGGCGCATCCTGAAGCGACTGTCAGAAAAGGACTTGAAGATAGATAGATAGATAGATAGATAGATAGTACTTTATTGATTCCTTCAGGAGAGTTCCCTCAGGAAAATTTAAATTCCAGAAGCAGTGTACAGAATTTAGATCGAATTAAAAAAGTAAATAATGGGGGTATAAATGGAAATAAAATAGAAAATATTACAATAAAAATACAAATAAAGAGCAACAACAAGAATTAAAATATAACAGTGAAAATAAGAATATAACTAAGAGAAACTAGGCAGTAGTGACCATGTTATGAACAAGTATTGCACTGTTTTTTGTTGCAGTTTATTTAAGTATTGTTAATGTTTTGCATCTACTGTCATCCTAGTACCCCCTATCCCTCCTAGAGATGAGTTGTACAGTCTGATAGTGTGTGGGACAAAGGAGTTTTTTAGTCATTAGTCCTGCACTTGGGATGAAGCAGTCTAGCACTGAACAGGCTCCTCTGGCTACTGATACCGCTATGCAGAGGGTGACTGGCATCATCCATGATGCTCACTAGTTTTTCCACAGTCCTCTTCTCTGAAATCCAGGCAACCAGGCAGGGGTCCACTTGCATTCTGTCCAGCTTGTCCTGGAGAAGGCGGGGCTGGATATTATTAAAAGGCACTCGAGAAGTCCAGGAACAGGATCTTCACAGTGCCATTTCCTTTATCTAGGTGTGAGTGGGCTCGGTGCAGCAGGTAAAGGATAGCATCCTCCATACCAACGCCTGCCCGGTACGCAAACTGCAGGCTGTCCTGGGCATGTTGCACCTGTGGTCTGAAGAGGCTGAGAAAGAGCCGCTTCATTGTCTTAATTAGATGAGAGGTGAGCGCCACTGGTCTGTAGTCGTTCAGCTCACTGGGGCAGTTTTTTGGGGGGAACTGGAACGATGCACAACATCTTTCAGAGGGTGGGCACTCTCCCCAGCTGCAGGCTGAAGTTGAAGATCCACTGGAGTGGTTCACCCAGTTCTGCAGCACAGGGGGTACACCTTGTCTGGGCCTGCTGCTTTCCTAGGATGTAGCTTCCTCAATTGACATCTGACCTGGTCCACAGAGATGACTAATGTCTGCGTAGAGGTGGTGGAAGAGGAAGAGGAGAAAGAGGAGGGGGTGCTGCAAAGGCTGGGGGGAGGTGTGTTGAGGGGAGAAGAAGAGGGGGTGGCTACGATGAGGAGTGGGGGGTGAGGAAGACACGGGCTGGTTGAACCGGTTGAAGAAGTTAATCATCTCATTGGCCCTCTCTATTGTCCCCCCTACTGCTCTGATCTTTGTCTTGTGGCCTGTGATGGTTTTCACACCTTCCCAGACCTCCCCTCATGTTGTTCTGCTGCAGCTTCTGCTCCAGCTTCTTCCTGTAGCTGTCTTTACCCCTCTCACGCGTCGTTTTACCTCCCGCTGTGCTGCTCTCATTGCCTTTCTGTCTCCACTCCTGAAGGCAGCTTTCTTCTTGACAACTTTAACCTCCTGTGTTACCCAGGGTTTGATATTAGGGTAGCACTGAACAGTCTTAGCAGGGCATGTCACGTCCACGCAGAAGTTGAGGTAATTTGTGAGACAGTGAGTCAGCCCATCAATGTCCTCACCATGTGGAAGCAGCACATCCCAGTCTGTGGTGTTGTAGCAGTCCCTGAGGACCACCTCCTCGCAGAGCAAGTGTTAACAGGCTGTCTTTGGACCAGTCGGGTGTATTTTGGCTGCAAATGTAGCTGAGATAGGCTCCAGCGACCCCGAAGGGAATAAACGATAGAAAATGGATGGATGAACAGATTGTGGTCAGACTTCCCTAATGAGGGAGGGGTGTGACCTTGTATGCATCCCTGACATAAGCATACAGCAGGTCAATTGTCCTGGTGTTTCTCGTGGGACAATCCACAGCCTGGTCAAAAGCAGCTAACGTTGAGTCCGAAGTAGCATGATTGAAGTCCCCAGAAATGATGAAAAAAGCTTCAGGCTGTTTTGTCTGTAGCCTTGATGTGATGGAGTGGATCATCTCACATACATTGGCTGCATCAGCCCTCGGGGGAATGTAAACACAGAAGGAGATCACGTGACTGAACTCCCTCGGCAGATAGTTTGGCCGGAGGCTAACAGCTAGTAGCTCCAGGTCCGGGAAACACAAGACTTTCTTCACGGAGATGTGTCCCGGGTTACACCAGTGATTGTTAAAGGGGAACATTATCACCAGACCTATGTAAGTGTCAATATATACCTTGATGTTGCAGAAAAAAGACCATATATTTTTTTAACCGATTTCCGAACTCTAAATGGGTGAATTTTGGCGAATTAAACGCCTTACTATTACAACGTGACGTCACATCGGGAAGCAATCCGCCATTTTCTCAAACACCGAGTCAAATCAGCTCTGTTATTTTCCGTTTTTTCGAGTGTTTTCCGTACCTTGGAGACATCATGCCTCGTCGGTGTGTTGTCGGAGGGTGTAATAACACGAACAGGGACGGATTCAAGTTGCACCAGTGGCCCAAAGATGCCAAAGTGGCAAGAAATTGGACGTTTGTTCCGCACACTTTACAGACGAAAGCTATGCTACGACAGAGATGGCAAGAATGTGTGGATATCCTGCGACACTCAAAGCAGATGCATTTACAACCATAAAGTCAAAGAAATCTGCCGCCAGACCCCCATTGAATCTGCCGGAGGGTGTGAGCAATTCAGGGACAAAGGACCTCGGTAGCACGGCAAGCAATGGCGGCAGTTTGTTTCCGCAGACGAGCGAGCTAAACCCCCTGGATGTCTTGGCTCACACCGTCCCTTATGCCACCGAAGATGATCAAGAGAAGAATATCGACCCTAGCTTCCCTGGCCTGCTGACATCAACTCCAAAACTGGACAGATCAGCTTTCAGGAAAAGAGCGCGGATGAGGGTATGTCTACAGAATATATTAATTGATGAAAATTGGGCTGTCTGCACTCTCAAAGTGCATGTTGTTGCCAAATGTATTTCATATGCTGTAAACCTAGTTCATAGTTGTTAGTTTCCTTTAATGCCAAACAAACACATACCAATCGTTGGTTAGAAGGCGATCGCCCAATTCGTCCTCGCTTTCTCCCGTGTCGCTGGCTGTCGTGTCGTTTTCGTGGGTTTCGCTTGCATACGGTTCAAAGCGATATGGCTCAATAGCTTCAGTTTCTTCTTCAATTTGGTTTTGGCTACCTGCCTCCACACTACAACCATCCGTTTCAATACATGCGTAATCTGTTGAATCGCTTAAGCCGCTGAAATCCGAGTCTGAATCCGAGCTAATGTCGCTATAGCTTGCTGTTCTTTCCGCCATGTTTGTTTGTGTTGGCTTCACTATGTGACGTCACAGGAAAATGGACGGGTGTATATAACGATGGTTAAAATCAGGCACTTTGAAGCTTTTTTTAGGGATATTGCGTGATGGGTAAAATTTTGAAAAAAACTTTGAAAAATATAATGAGCCACTGGGAACTGATTTTTAATGGTTTTAACCATTCTGAAATTGTGATAATGTTCCCCTTCAACGTATATGATGAGCCCCCCCACCTTTGCTTGAGTGTCTCTGTCAGCTCTCACTGCGGTGAGTCCCTGCAGGTCCACGTTAGCATCCTGGTACCAGGTGGTTTAGCCACGTCTCTGTGAAGATAAACGGGCTGCTTTCTCGGTATGCATGCCGGTTTTTTAGTCCATGAAGCTCGTCAATCTTGTTCGGCAGCGAGTTCACGTTCCCCTTGATGACGGAAGGAATGGATGGTTTGTAGCGCCGTGGATTTTCCTCTCGCTTAGCCTTTAGCTTAGCCCCCGCTCTGCAGCCCCGAGGATTCTTCCTCAGCTCCGCTGGAATGGAATGTCGTATCCCAGCACGCAGCGTTGTTTTCAAAGTGAGCAGCTCCTCTCTCGGATAAGAAAGCAAGCTGGCTCCTGGTCTTTTAGAACTGCCCAAAGTATCCATTGGATATGTACAGACATTCACTATGTCTTCATGGAAAACATAAAAAAGAGAAAAGATAAGTTCAAAAGATCTATTAAATAATAATAAAAGATAAGTTTAAAGATCTAGAACTGCATAGCTACTGGAAATGCAGCCGCCTTCCACAGCGCTAGCTTCAAAGATGATGTGTAAAACATCATCTATGCAACATTTTGACCAAAAGAACCACCATTACATGTTATGTAGAACAGTAGTCCCCAACCACTGGGCCTCGGCCCGGTACCGGTCCGTGGATCGATTGGTACCGGGCCGCACAAGAATAATTTTAACTGCTCCGGTTTTGATTTTATGAGCCTTCAAAGAGCCGCTGCGCTGATGCTGCTGCGCTGCTGTTTTTTTAAGATGGCTGCTTACAAGCTGGAAGCACCAGTGTGCCCACACAATGCAGACAAGGTAAGTACACTCGACAGAAGTAGTGGGACACTTCGGACTGCAAGTAGACAAAAGTATTGGGACACTTAGGACGAAAACTGGACAAAAGTATTGGGACACTTAGGACTGCAAGTAGACAAAAGTATTGGGACACTTGGGACTAACACTGGACAAAAGTATTGGGACACTTAGGACGAAAACTGGACAAAAGTATTGGGACACTTGGGACTACAACTTGACAAAAGTATTGGGACACTTAGGAATACCACTGAACAAAAGTATTGGGACACTTCGGACTCAACGTAGACAAAAGTATTGGGACACTTAGGACTCAACGTAGACAAAAGTATTGGGACACTTAGGACTACAACTTGACAAAAGTATTGGGACACTTAGGACTAAAACTGGACAAAAGTATTGGGGCACTTAGGACTACCACTGGACAAAAGTATTGGGACACCTACACTGGACTAAAGTATTGGGACACTTAGGACTACAACTTGACATAAGTATTGGGACACTTCGGATTACCACTGGACAAAAGTATTGGGACACTTACGACGAAAACTGGACAAAAATATTGGGACACTGCACTAAAACTTGACAAACGTATTGGGACAATTAGGACTAGTTTTTTTTTTTTTTATTAATTTTATTAAATCAACATAAAAAACACAAGATACACTTACAATTAGTGCACCAACCCAAAAAACCTCCCTCCCCCATTTACACTCATTCACACAAAAGGGTTGTTTCTTTCTGTTATTAATATTGTGGTTCCTACATTATGTATCAATATATATCAATACAGTCTGTAGGGATACAGTCCGTAAGCACACATGATTGTATGTTTTTATGACAAAAACAATAAAAAAATACCCCCCGCCCCCCACCGTTGACCGGTCCGCAGTTCCAAAAAGGTTGGGGACCACTGATGTAGACCATAAGGAAGTCTTTTACATTTAAAAACAATGTTTAATCTTTATTTATAATCCTTATAATCTTATATATGAAAAAAGATGAAAAATAGACCATTCATCTGCGGTGCATCTTATAATCCGGTGTGCCCTATAGTCCGGGAAATACGGTCTATGTAAAGGTAGCAAACATATTGATATGTTTATTTATTATCACAACATCCTCAGGGGTTAGTGAACTGCTTCATCTTGGCTCTGGCGTCCTGCGTGGGTCTGACTGGCTCCTTGTTGACGGCCATCTCTAAAGTGTGACACAAAGTTTGCTGTTGACTTCAAATATATATCAGCTCTTCTCAAACTCAAGTCGTGAGTCACTGCACATTTGTCTATACACTCGAGAGACACTGTGCAATTTTCTAGGAAATCACGTCATTTCAAAAAGAAAAAAAAAAATGGAGAGTTTGCACAGGCGTTATGCTGATGTTTTGTCACACTTAAACTGTTGCTCACCGCCGCCGCTCTTGTGTCACGCTGTCAATCCCTCGGAGGAAATCATCCGTCAACATTTGCTTTTGAGAGGTCTGCAGTAGAATATATTATGTTTCTCTGTACCGAAATCAATAAAGCCACTGGCAAAAGTGAACTCAATGGAAACATTTTCATGTTTTAGTGTGCATCCTAACTACATAAGTCATGACAAAACTGATGCAGATCTTGATATATATGTATATGAGTTGGGAAATTGTGTTAGATGTAAATATAAACGGAATACAATGATTTGCAAATTTTTTTCAAGCCATATTCAGTTGAATATGCTACAAAGACAACATATTTGATGTTCAAACTCATAATTTTTATTTTATTTTTCAAATAAACTTGGAATTTCATGGCTGCAACACGTGCCAAAGTAGTTGGGAAAGGGCATGTTCACCACTGTGTTACATGGCCTTTCCTTTTAACAACACTCAATAAACGTTTGGGAACTGAGGAGACACATTTTTGAAGTGGAATTCTTTCCCATTCTTGCTTGATGTACAGCTTAAGTTGTTCAACAGTCCGGGGGTCTCCGTTGTGCTATTTTAGGCTTCATAATGCGCCACACATTTTCAATGGGAGACAGGTCTGGACTACAGGCAGGCCAGTCTAGTACCCGCACTCTTTTACTATGAAGCCACGTTGATATAACACGTGGCTTGGCATTGTCTTGCTGAAATAAGCAGGGGCGTCCATGGTAACGTTGCTTGGATGGCAACATATGTTGCTCCCAAAGCTGTATGTACCTTTCAGCATTAATGGTGCCTTCACAGATGTGTAAGTTACCCATGTCTTGGGCACTAATACACCCCCATACCATCACACATGCTGCCTTTTACACTTTGTGCCTATAACAATACGGATGGTTCTTTTCCTCTTTGGTCCGGAGGACACGACGTCTACAGTTTCCAAAAACAATTTGAAATGTGGACTCATCAGACCACAGAACACTTTTCCACTTTGTATCAGTCCATCTTAGATGAGCTCAGGCCCAGCAAAGCCGACGGCATTTGTGGGTGTTGTTGATAAACGGTTTTCGCCTTGCATAGGAGAGTTTTAACTTGCACTTACAGATGTAGCGACCAATTGTAGTTACTGACAGTGGGTTTCTGAAGTGTTCCTGAGCCCATGTGGTGATATCCTTTACACACTGATGTCGCTTGTTGATGCAGTACAGCCTGAGGGATGGAAGGTCACGGGCTTAGCTGCTTACGTGCAGTGATTTCTCCAGATTTTCTGAACCCTTTGATGATATTACAGTAGATGGTGAAATCCCTAAATTCCTTGCAATAGCTGCTTGAGAAAGGTTTTTCTTAAACCGTTCAACAATTTGCTCGCGCATTTGTTGACAAAGTGGTGACCCTCGCCCCATCCTTGTTTGTGAATGACTGAGCATTTCATGGAATCTACTTTCATCCCCAATCATGGCACCCACCTGTTCCCAATTAGCCTGTTCACCTGTGGGATGTTCCAAATAAGTGTTTGATGAGCATTCCTCAACTTTATCAGTATTTATTGTCACCTTTACCAACTTCTTTGTCACGTGTTGCTGCCATCAAATTCTAAAGTTAATGATTATTTGCAAAAAAAAAAAAAAAAAAAGTTTATGAGTTTGAACATCAAATATGTTGTCTTTGTAGCATATTCAACTGAATATGGCTTGAAAAGGATTTGCAAATCATTGTATTCCGTTTATATTTACATCTAACACAATTTCCCAACTCATATGGAAACGGGGTTTGTAGTAACAATATTTCAGTACAATGTGTGTCATTTGGAAATATTAGTTAAGGCCTGCTTACTGTTGCGTAGATGTCCAACTACGCTCCGAAGATGTCTGCTACTCTTCGCCTATTGCTCAGAAGACAGCAAGAACTCAACTCCGTTAAAGAAACAACCTTGCTAGCTGCTAAGCTAACAAAGCTAAGCTCGTCGCGGTCAAAAGGAACAACGCTCCGAAGGCATCTGCTTCCTCACGGTGCCACCACTACTCCGAAGACCGCAAGAACTCGACTCGGTGAAAGAAACCACGTGAGTATGGCTCCCTGCTCTTCTTGCACCGTTCTCATGGATAGGTTGGCTCTACTAGAGGACCGTGTCCACCATTTAAAGTAGAGTAGTTGTGTAACTTTAGACGCTGTGGACACATTTGCTAGCGTTTGCTGTAGCAAGCTGACTAGCCCGGCTTGTAGCAGCCCTAAACTGCCTACAAGCCATGGTGAACCGGTTGAGACGCATATTAGATTTAGCCCTTTAGCTAGTCCTACACCACAGTCTACCGGGCACCACACTTTACTCATAGGGGACTCCATTACCCGGGACATACAGCTTAGTAAACCAGACATATTTAAGTGTATTCCCGGGCCATTGCACCTGGCATTAAAGCTAGTTTTAGGGAGCTGACTCGCAACAGGCTTAGTAAACATGTACGGCAGGCTAATGGCACCACTAGCTACGCAGACATAGTTGTAAACGTTGGCTTTGATGACACTAGGATGAGGCGGTCAGAGATTACAAAGAGGAACATAGCTAGGACTTGTAATCTCGCTAGAAAGATGTCTCTGCATCGAGTACTTGCTTCTGGCCCTCTGCCTGCGAGAGGCAATGGTGAGAGGTATAGCAGATTAGTCTCGTTTACCAAGTGGCTGGCTAGTTTTATTCAGAGAATAGGGAATAATGTTTATTGATAATTGGCCCTCTTTCTGGGGCAAACCGGGCTTGCTGAGGAGGGACAGCCTTCAGCATACCCGGGAAGGCGCCATCACTCTATCTGGAAACATAGATTACTGGTTAAGTCACACTTGACTAACTACATGAGAGAAAGCTCGGACACAGGCAATTACAGTGTCTATTAGTCCGGGTGCAGAGTCAGTTAAGCTAGAACTAACCAGCGCCAGGCTGGAAAATTCCTGCTCGTATAGCATTTCTCCTAGAATAATACACAACTTGCATATTTTTTTCTGTAGTGATTGTGCCAGAGGTGAACACGCATTTGACTGAGGTGGCAAATTAAGAAGCGTTCAATCTATCGCAGCACCAAGCAAATAATGTAAAGATCCCCATTATATCAACGGTAATACGATAGATCTAGTGCTGGTCAGGGGTGTCACCACTTCCAAAGTATACTAAAGTAATGTCCGATCATTACCTTATAAAATTCAAAGTTCTGACTCATTGTCAACAAGCTAATAATAATAATATCTGCTTTAGCAGCCGCAACATTAATGCTGCCACAACGATGACTTGCTGGCCTACTGCCTTCGGTAATGGCACCATTCCCAAATTATGTGGGCTTTATTGATAACTTCACTAACAACTTTAACAACGCCCTGCGTGAAACCATTGATAGTATAGCACCGCTAAAGCTAAGAAGACAGGAGAATTTTAACTTGCACTTACAGATGTAGCGACCAACTGTAGTTACTGACAGCAGGTTTCTGAAGTGTTCCTGAGCCTATGTGGTGATATCCTTTACACACTGATGTCGCTTGTTGATGCAGTACAGCCTGAGGGACGGAAGGTCACGGGCTTAGCTGCTTACGTGCAGTGATTTCTCCAGATTCTCTGAACCCTTTGATGATATTACAGTAGATGGTGAAATCCCTAAATTCCTTGCAATAGCTGCTTGAGAGAGGTTTTTCTTAAACTGTTCAACAATTTGCTCACGCATTTGTTGACAAAGTGGTGACCCTCGCCCCATCCTTGTTTGTGAATGACTGAGCATTTCATGGAATCTACTTTTATACCCAATCATGGCACCCACCTGTTCCCAATTAGCCTGCACACCTGTGGGATGTTCCAAATAAGTGTTTGATGAGCATTCCTCAACTTTGTCACGTGTTGCTGCCATCAAATTCTAAAGTTAATGATTATTTGCAAAAAAAAATATGTTGTCTTTGTAGCATATTCAACTGAATATGGGTTGAAAAGGATTTGCAAATAATTGTATTCCGTTTATATTTACATCTAACACAATTTCCCAACTCATATGGAAACGGGGTTTGTACATAATGAATACATTCACCCTATCTGTATTTTTGCTACCAAGATGTACTTGGTCCTGCTGCTGTTGTGATAAGTTTAACGCCCTGAGAATGAAGTGCTTGCTCGAGTTGTTGGTGTACTTGATGAGCCAACAGCTCAACAGTCACTTTATGCACTCACATTAGCCAGTGATTGGTTCCAATCACGCATGGAGAGGCGCTTGTGCTCCTAAAGTCATGTCCAGCGCCTGCCTCGTTGTGTTAGTGGTGAGGACCATGATAATGAAGAGCAAGGCAGCTGCTGTTCCATGTTAAGCCCTTTATTGTTTTAGATGACAATCATTATGGCTCCAGTCTGCTGCTTGCCTCAAATTGCTTTACAAAAACAAGCTCACTTAAAAGTAGAAGAGGAGCTCAATTGTGCATACCGATATGCTATACTTGAAGAATGAGGTGTGTCCTGGTGCGATATCAGCAAAACAAGTATCGGATAATACAAAACCCAAAAGCAGTGAAGTAGTCATGTTGTGTAAATGGTAAATAAAAAGAGAATACAATTATTTGCAAATCCTTTTCAACTTATATTCAATTGAATAGACTGCAAAGACAAGATATTTCATGTTCACACTTTTTTTTTTTTGCAAATAATCATTAACTTAGAATTTAATGGCTGCAGACCGGCGGGGTTTTTTTTTTAAATAATTTGTATTTATTTTTTGTCATGAAAAAAATAATAATAAACGTGAATCCACTGTGTCCTCTTATTGACCTTTATTAGCACAATACGCCAACAACATAAGATGAGTATAATTTTTTATTTTTTTTTTTTTTTTTGGTCTTGAAAAAATGTAAATAATAAACGTGAATCCACTGTGTACTCATATGGACCTTTATTAGCACAATACGCCAACAACATAACATTGTAACAAACGCACCCAAGTTCCCCGGGTGTCTTTGCCACTACGCAAATTAAGGAGTCACGGGTGGGACCTGATATTCAGCTGGGAATGACTAATATAGTAAATAAACACAAGACATGTATAACTATTAGCCACAACACAACCAGGCTTATATTTAATATGCCACAAATTAATCCCGCATAACAAACACCTCCCCCCTCCCGTCCATATAACCCGCCAATACAACTCAAACACCCGCACAACACACTCAATGCCACAGCCCAAAGTACCGTTCACCTCCCCAAAGTTCATACAGCACATATATTTCCCCAAAGTCCCTAAAGTTACGTACGTGACATGCACATAGTGGCATGCACGTACGGGCAAGCCGCAGCAGCGTACTCACGGTACCGCGTCTGTGCATCCAACGCAAAGTCCTCCTGGAAAAATTCTCTGTTGTCCCTGTTCTCCACAGGCCAATGGAAAGTCCACAAAAAAGGTCAAAAATGAGGATTCTTCCGTGAAGTGGCTCTGTAGCAAAAAACGCTGGGTCTGACAGGTGCTCCTAGGTGGTTTGTGACGTCAATTTCCGCTTCCGCCCGGTCTGATAGCACCGGATGCCTTTTATATCCCCACACATTATTAAGTTACATCTTTAATATTAGCATGATTTATAAAATGCGCTTTTTTTGTCATGAAAAAAATTAAAATAATAAACGTGAATCCACTGTGTACTCATATGGACCTTTATTAATACATTGCGCCAACAACATAACATGAGTATAACATCAAAGTCTCTGGTAACTTCCTCTCTACCCTTACATAAATAAAAAAATCACGTGGAAAAATATCTAAATGACAAGAACCAGCAATTCCACACTACTTTCATTATGAGTGTTATTTTTCAACAGCTGTCAGTTTGAACCGTCAGATAAGCCTCCTGCATGTTTGTGTGCCCGAGTCGACTCACAAGCTCTCCTCCTCTCCCCTTCCTCACCTCCCTCTGCCCATAGGCGCTCTGATTTCCGTTGCTATGGTAACGTTTATATGCCTTCAAAATAAGATGCAGATACAACATTAAAAACGAATATAAAGTGCATGAGATTTTTAACTCACTGTAACGCTAAATCAATGGGAGCCTTGAGCTTGTTTCTCTGCAAGGAGACGGTCCCAACTGGGAGTAATGGGAGACAATGCTTATGTCCAGTCTGCTACGTTGTTTTCTTTTGGTGGCTGTCACTGCAGAAAATCCCGCTTCACACAGATAGGATGTTGGAAATGGCAACAGTGTTTTCAGTGCTGTGGTGGCGATCTCGGGGTATTCTGCCAAGACTTTAATCCAGAAAACAGGCAGAGTTTTTGTCTGAAATACACTTTTAAGGCTGCCGTCATGTGCGATCTCCAGCAGATGATCTTCTTCTTGCACAGACATGCTGGATCCACCTGCTTTGTTGACAAATTGGTCACGGATCTATTCCTTGACAGTTCGTGGGTCTTTTGAAGTTAGGAAGTAGCGCTCAAACTCTTTTGAAAGCACAGACAGGTGATCGTGCAGCAGCTTGGTGAATGAAAGTGCAGGCTCGGTCTCACGCAAAATCCCCGCCAATGTTTGAAACATGTCCAATATGCCTCTGTCCTTCTCAGGCCTGGCCCTGATCTTGTCTTTGTCATCTCCTGTTCCCACAGCCTCCGTGTCTCTGTCATTGCCTTTGCGCTTCCACTGTGAAGCTTTCCCCGGACTCTGATTGCCTTCCCCGATTCTCGACTCCCACACCCGGATTTGGACCCCTGACACCTCTCTCCTGCCAAACGGACCTTGCTCGGATCACGAACCCCTTTTGGTTTTTCCCCCTCTGGACTTGGATGCTGCCACAACCAACACGCACCTTCAACAAACCCTCGGTAATTCACATTGTGTTAATCTCCACACATAGTATTACATCCACACACATAGTAGCATACACACCCCACGTATACATCAAAAGCTCAAATAAAACCTGTTGAGCTATACCTCCTGTTGTCGTGCCGTCTCCTTCCCCCTTGTCGATATATAACAGTACGTTCTGGCCAAGATGGAACCAGACAGTACCCAAGGATCTCAGTCCACCCCCCGTTATCGAGTTGCCCCTACAACTGACTTTTTTTCTGTTCAAACTGTCCTCCAACAACATCAGGCTCGCTTCTCTACTCTTGAGGACAAATTGGACGTCGCCTTCGCCAGCATACTGGCTAGCAGTATGCTAGCCAGACACCCTGGACAAGTCCCCACCTCATCGCAGGGCCAACACAGATAGACAGACAACATTCTCTTATCATTATAATCAAATGACAGCAGTCTCACTCACGCTACAGTAAACACATCAATAGGGACTGGAGGTCGACTGTAACGGCTGACCTCCTAATTTTAACTACACAGTAGACACTCTGGGGGCCTTGTACACATACATGGGGGGGTTGGGGTTCGGCGCACCCCTCATTGCCTTGTCGGCCGGCAGGGACTGCGGTCTGGTGGCCTGCCAGGCTTTTATTCATTTATTATTATTATTATTTTTAATATATTTATTATTTTTATTTTTATTATTTACTTATTTTTATTTTATTATTATTTTTTATTATTTTTTAAATCTTATTATTTATTTGTGTGTGGTGTCGCGCGGGTCTCACTTCCTGTTGGGTGGGGTCCGTGCCCTTGTGGCCCGACCTTGCGCTGTGGGGTCTCTGTCGGTGACTTGATGTGGTGGCGGCGCGCCCCCCATGTCTTGTCTGGATGCTGTGTCTCGGTTGTTTGGACGGTGGTGTGTTTGTGCGGGTTTGGGTTGGGGTGGTGGGGTCTTTTGGTGGGGCATTTGGGCTGACTGGAGGCTGGCTCCGGCTGGTCTCCGTGGTCCTGTTGGCGTGTGGTTGCCGGTCGCAGTTTTTTTTTGATCGCTTAGATTTGATTGGCTGGTGCTGGCTGTCTGGGGGTATTGCGGCTGCTGTTTCTGCTGCCGTTTGTTTGTGGTGTGGGCGCCCGTGGCTGCTGGGTCTGGTGCAGGGGGGTGGCTGATGTTGTGACTGGTGGCAGCGCACGCGCATGGTGGTTGTCGGGGCTGACGAACTGTGTATATGTATGTGTATGTGTATGTATGTATGTATGTATATATATGTGTATGTGTACATATGTGTATGTGTATGTATATGTATATATGTGTATGTGTGTATGTGTATGTATATCTATATATGTACATATGTATATTTCTGGGGGTACGCTCTGGGCCTGCCTGTCAGGCGGGGGTCGACGCCTCAGGCTACTGCATCCAAACTGCATGTCTGGAGCTCCTGGGTCCCGCCGTCCATCCCTTCCGGGTGCCCGTCTTGGTTGGGGCCTGCTGGGTCTAGTCCCTGCGTCTGTTGTGGTAGCTTGGTGCTGCAAGGTATTACGAGGTGCTGCGAGTCCGCCAGTTGCTGGGGTAGTGACCTTGTGTGTCAGCATGTCTGTGATCTTCTTTTAATTTTTTTTAAATGTATTTATTTATTTAATTTTTTTATATATTTTATTAATATTATTTTTACATTTTTCTCCCTCAGGGGGGGTGCTCGGCGGGGCTGTTGCTGGTTGTTCCATCTCCATCGTTGGGGTCCCTGCAGGTGGGGTGGGTGGTTCCCGTGGCCCCGTGCCGGGTGGTCCTGCGGCGGCCGATTTGGGTGGGGTGGCCGGGGGTTGGCCTCGCCGCGCTCTCCGGGGGTGGGGGGTGGGTTCGTGGGGGCCCGGTTGCCGGTGGGGCGGGGGCGGTCTTCCCGTCCGGTTGCGGGGAGTCTCTGGGTCCCTCGGGCGGGGCGTCTCGCCTTTCTGCCCATGTGGGGTGTGGTCTCTCGCTGGCTTGGGGTCTGGCTGTCCCCTGCTTTTCTCGTGCCCTGTCTCTCTGCCGGGTGCGTCTGTCTGTGGCCTGCGGCCGGCCCTTGTGGGCGGCGCGGTGGGCCGGGCTCTGGGGTCCCTGTCGCTGGCCGGCTTGGCTGCGTGGGGGCGGTTGTCCCTGGTTCCCTGGGCACCACGCCTAATGTTTGTGTGTTGGGCTCTCGGGGGTGATGGGGCCGTGCTCTGGCTCCCACGCACTCTGGGAGTCGAATATATTGTACATACAAATTCACATATGCTCACATACATACATACATACATACATAGGCACCTACGCTCCCACATACATACACAAATACAGTACATATTTACATACTTAAAGTTCGTACACCCACACGCACATTCAATATACAAACATACACATACTGTACATATACACTCACTGTACAAACATACATATACACATACTGTACATATACAAGTACATATGCATACTTACACTCATGCACATAATCACGTTTCATCAAACATATATTAACGTTGTTGCCCTAGGGTAAACTGGGTAACACATGGCACACTGACAAAGCTTAACCTATTGTGACTATAACAATCTACAAGGTTAATGTAGGTTGCTTCTCTTTCTCCCCTTCCATTTTTCTGCATTCTTTCGTATCTCAAGTTATCATTACGTATATGTATTGTTGCATTTGAACAACTGTATTGTTGATAATAAAGGTAAAGTATTGGTAGTGTTCTTTATCAATAGCGCTATTTCTATTGGTATTTGTATTGATCCATTTGTAGTGTAATAATGCTCATTGTCATTTCTGTATTATTTTTTATTTTTCGCTAACTGCTTATTTGCTATCACTTTTACCATCATATTTGTACATGTCATATTTGCTGATGTTGCTCTATTGTTGTTGTTGTTGTTGTTTGCTGTTGTTGTTTTTGTCTCTCTGTCTAATCCCCCTCTTGTCCCCACAATTTCCCCCTCTGTCTTTTTTTTTTTTCTCTTTCTATCCCCTCCTGCTCCGGCCCGGCTGCACTAAATGATAAAATAAATACATTTAATAAAGTCAAATACAAATAAGGCAACAAGAGAAGTATCCTACACTTCTCTTTTGTAAAGTAAATCTGAACAGCCGACATGGGCATCTACATCAACTATATGATCATCTACATCAACTATATGATCATCTACATCAACTATATGATTTGCCTGAGAAGCTGGACAGGACAAAAAAAAAAAAAAAATGACAGCAGTCATTTCCATTTCTAATATAAGTGTTTAGGCCCACTTACAATGACAATAACAAAAAATATTGTTTTTCATGAACTGTGTACTTGTATTGTTTGTCTGGGTGGAGGTCCTGCTTTGGAAATCATTTGCACCCCTTTCAGACATTGCATTTAGTTAAAACATTCACATGTTGCACAATGAGATGTAAGCAGAGGATCATGTGTACATTACTGCAACTTCCTGTTTGTAAAAAATATATTTTTATTTTTATTTATTTAATATACTAACATCATTTAATGATTAATATTTATAAATGAAGATTCCTAATAAATGACATTAGAATAAGCACACATTTGATTGGTAAATCATAGTGTTACGACCTGGAATGACACTTTATGTGTGGTGTTGGAGTTGTCCGACTTTTTGTGTGGCTGTAAACGCATCACTGGCTAAGTGCCATATGTGCATGTGTTGGCGCAAGTGAGAAAGAGCAAGGGGCTGCTGTTGATATAACAAAGTTGCTTTTGGTCTGGTTTGTACTGCAGAAAATGACCACTTTTGCTAGATATCATTTTTTTTACTAATGTTTTGGTGATGTGTTTATGGCCGACAATAAAGAGTTTTGCTCAGTAAAGTGATGGATGGAATTCATGTCCTCAAAGCGTCTCGACAGACGTTACAATATTTGAACAATGATGAGGAAAACCGTTTTCTCTGTCGTGTCCGTGTGTCAAAAATTGTTATGCGCTTATTTTTTTATTTGATTTTGTGCATGGCATAGATTTGCCGTGCGCAGAGAACGCTTGAGCAGTGCGCAATTGCACAGGCGCGCACCTTCGAGGGAACGTTGCTAGCTAGATATATTGCCCCCAAAATCATTTAACAAGTACAGGAACAGCTCGCTAGTGGAAGTCTACAGTCATACAGTAACAAGCAATTGCACTTCTATTAAACTTAAATACCATAGATCAAATATATTTACCCCAGTAATATCAAAACTTACCTGACTGGATGAAGTCATTGGGCTCAAATACTAGTGTGGCCTCAATAGCCCTGCTGTAGTGTGTAGCATGCTGGGAATTAACGGCATGCTGGGAATTAACGACAACATTCTTCTTGGGAACATTTTTCAACCTGAGGTAGTTCCAAAAGAGAAGCTTCAGGAAGGAGGCGAGGTATAATGCTTTGCTATACTTGACTACAGGACAGACAATTAATAAGTCACATCCCACCCTGAAAAAAAAGCAAAGCGAGTCAGAGAAGACATCTGAATCAATCACAGAATTCGTCTGAATCAATCAAAGTGCTTTACTGTAAGGTGAAAGGTGCATTCTTCCATGTGATGGAAGAATGCACTGTGGAGGGTTGAAATGCTGCTGAATTTGCATTAAATCAGGTTGTTTTCACTAATAATCATGCTGCAAGATCTAGCATGTTGCATTCATTGTTTATTCCCATTAATTTCCATTAATTCCCATGGAAAGTTTCCAACTTTAAATATTCCCGGAATTTTGCAACCCTAGTGCAGACCAGCTGGCTGGGGTTCTCATAGACATCTTCAACACCTTGCTGACCCAGGCTGTGGTGCCATCATGTTATAGGACGGCTACAATCATTCTAGTGCCTAGAAAACCCAAAATCTCCGCCTTCAATGAATATCGCCCTGTGGCACTCACCCCCATCATAATGAAGTGTTTCGAGGGGCTGGTAAAAGAACACATTGTCTCCAGACTTCCCCCCCACATTCGATCCATACCAGTTTGCTTATCGCCCTAACCGCTCCACAGAGGATGCCATCTCCACTGCACTCCACCTGAGTTTAGAACTTCTGGAATGAAAAGACACGTGTGGATGTTGTTTCTAGACTCCAGCTCGGCGTTCAACACCATCATCCCCACAGCACCTGGTGAGCAAACTGGCCCCCCTCGGATTCAGTACCCCCCTATGCAACTGGCTGCTTGACTTCCTCACAGACAGACCCCAATCTGTGGGAGTGGGCGACAACACCTCCAGTGCCATCTCCCTGTGCACCGGCTCCCCCCAGGGCTGCGTCCTGAGTCACACTGATGACCCATGACTGCTGCGCCAGGTCCACTACTAACCACATTGTGAAGTATGTGGACGACACAACAGTAGTGGGCCTCATCTGTGACAACAACGACATGGACTACAGGGAGGAGGTGAAACATCTGGTTGACTGGTGCAGAACTAACAACCTGGTCCTGAACGTCGACAACACCAAGGAGATCATCGTCGACTTCAGGAGGCACCAGTCCAGCCACACTCCACTCTTCATCAACGGCACAGCAGTGGAGATTGTAAGCAGCACCAAGTTCCTGGGGGTGCAGATAATTGACAGTATGACCTGGTCCCTACACACCGGAGCTCTTGTAAAAAGAGCTTAGCAGCGCATGCACTTTTTACGTCGGATGAAAAAAGCACAGCTCCCTCCCCCCATTCTCAGCACATTCTACAGAGGCACTATAGAGAGCCTGCCGACCAATTGCATCTCTGTCTGGACTGGAGCCTGCATTGTCTATGACTGGAAGTCTCTGCAGAGAGTGGTGAGGACGGCGGAAAAGATCATTAGGACTCCTCTTCCTCCTATCCGGGAGATCGTAGAAAGCCGCTGCCTGACCAGGGCTCAGACAATCTGTAGAGACTCCTCCAACCCCCACCAAGGACTGTTTTCACTGCTGGACTCTAGAAAGAGGTTCCACAGCCTCCGTAGCAGAACCTCCAGGTTCTGTAACAGCTTTTTCCCTCAGGCCATAGGACTCTTGTACGCATCATAATAATCCCCTCAATTCCCCCAAAAACCGGATTAACATAAATAAAGACAATATAACATACATCCATAAACGTGGATGCATATGCAAAAGTGCAATATATTTATTTGCACAGTAATCTATTTAAATAAATAAATCCCCCAGCAATGGCAGCACTCCCTCCTCCTCCTTCTCCACCACATCTACGCAGACATTAGTCATCTCTGTAGACCAGGTCAGAGGTCAACTGAGGAAGCTACACCCGAGGAAAGCAGCAAGCCGAGACAAGGTGTGCCCCCGATGCCTGAAGACCTGTGCTGCAGAACTGGGTGAACCACTACAGCGGATCTTCAACCTCAGCCTGCAGCTGGGGAGAGTGCCCACCCTCTGAAAGACATCGTGCATCGTTCCAGTTCCCAAAAAAACTGCCCCAACGAGCTGAACGACTACAGACCAGTGGCGCTCACCTCTCATATAATGAAGACAATGAGGTGGCTCTTTCTCAGCCTCTTCAGACCACAGGTGCAACATGCCCAGGACAGCCTGCAGTTTGCTTACCGGGCAGGCGTTGGTGTTGAGGATGTTATCCTTTACCTGCTGCACCGAGCCCACTCACACCTGGATAAGGGAAATGGCACTGTAAGGATCCTGTTCCTGGACTTCTCAAGTGCCTTTAATACTTACCAGCCCCGCCTTCTCCAGGACAATCTGGAGAGAATGCGAGTGGACCCCTGCCTGGTTGCCTGGATTTCAAACTACCTCACCGTTAGGCCACAGTACCTCAGACTGAAGGACATCACGTCTGACTCTGTGATCAGCAGCATCGGAGCACCAAAGGGAACGGTGCTGGCCCCTCTTCTCTTCACCCTGTACACCGCTGACTTCTCCTACAACTTGAAGCTGTGTCACATCCAGAAGTACACGGATGACACAGCCATCGTCGGGTGCATCAGAGACGGCAAGAGGAGGAGTTTCGGAGCCTGTGAGGGACTTTGCTGCCTGGTGCCACAGGAACCTCTTGCAGTTCAATCCGTCAAAGACCAAGGAGCTGGTCATTGACTTTGGGAGGTCAAGTCCAAAGTCAAAACCTATTGTGATCGAGGGAGTGGAGCTACAGACCGTGGACTCATTCAATTACCTCGACGTGTGGGTGGATAATAAGCTGGACTGGACTGTTAACACGGACAACTTGTACAGGAAAGGACAGAACAGGCTGTACTTCCTGAGGAGGCTGTGCTCCTTCAATATATGTAAGAAACTCTTGTGGATGTCCTACCAGTCTCTGGTTGCCAGTGTTCTGTTCTACATGGTAGTGTGCTCACATAGCTAATGGGTGCTACAAAACTTCAGATAACTTTGATCACACGAGGCCACGCCCTTCTTTATGCAAATTTCATCAGTAGAATTCATGTTGTGAATATTAGATTTTATTGGAGATGAGGAATAGAGAAAAAGTGTATTTCCTTGTAATTTATGGCACATGGCATACGTTGGTATATCACATTCTCTTTGATCACGTTGCTTTCCGAGCTACAGTTTGAGACATTTGACTGGCTGCCCAGTGCCAGTGAAGGAGATGATTGGCTTTTCATGTATTGCACATCTTTCATTTTTCTAATTCAATTTACGTATCGCTGAAATGATGTTCTGTTTTTGCATTCAGACTAGGGATGTCCAAATTACGGCCCGCGGGCCAAATATCTTGAGCCTAATTTCAATTACCGTATTTTCCGGACTATAAGGTGCAAATAAAATTCCTTATTTATTTTTAAACTCGACAGTGCGCCTGAAAACCTGGTTCATCTAAAGCAGAGGTTGGCAACCTTTACCACTCAAAGAGCCATTTTGACCAGTTTCACAAAATAAAGAAAACAATGGGAGCCACAAAACTCTTTTGAAATGTAAAATGAAATAACACTGCATACAAAGTTTTTTTTGCTTTGTGCTATGTATAAACCAGGGGTCTCAGACATGTGGCCCGCACCTTAATATGAAAATGTAATATTAGTGCGGCCCGCGAGTTTTATATGAATGGCGCTTGACAGCATCACACTTGCCAACCCTCCCAATTTTGCCGGGTGACTCCCGAATTTCAGAGCAACTATTCCATCGAATGTCTGCTGATTTTCACCCAAACGACAATAATCAGGGCGTGCTATGATGGCACTGCCTTTAGCGTCCTCTACAACCTGTACAAACAGCTTGCCAGCCCAGTTACATGTTGTATGTGGCTTCTGCAGAGACACATACGTGACTTCAAGGCATACTTGTTCAACAGCCATACCCGTTTAAACAACTTTAACACTCTTACTAATATGCGCCACACTGTGAACCCACACCAAACAAGAATGACAAACACATTTCGGGAGAACATCCGCACCGTAACACAACATAAACACAACAGAACAAATACCCAGAATCCCATGCATCCCTAACTCTTCCGGGCTACATTATACCCCCCCCCCCCCCCCCCCCTGCCTCCTCCAATATATATACATATGCATATATATATATATGTATATATTTTGGATTATCTTGGCAAATAAGTTCTCACTCACATATTTGTGAACAATATTTAAGAGTAATAGATATTTTGTGTATGTAGTAAAATATTTAGATCTTTGAGTTCAACTCTTAAAAATAGGGAACAAAAATAAAAGTGTTGCATTTATATTTTTGTTGTATGTATGTCAATATTGTTTTATACCTCAAGAGTGGAATAAGACAATATTTTCCACCCAATGCGGCCTCCAAGTCAAATGGTTTGGACACACCTGATTTAAACATTTAGAGTGCAAAAAATGTATTTTTTTATCAATATATTCAAAGCACCTCAATGACAGCTGTCAAGGATGAAAAGAAAAATGCATGTGGATGTCTCCCTTTCCAACACTGTCAGATGTTAGCATTTTCTATAAACCACTGAGAGGGATTTGCATTGTAAAGCAGCAATGTTATAAATAAAAATGCAATCTCCTTTGCCGAGATCACAGAAAAGATTTGGGGGAAGTCATTTTTGCAACAACATCAGAATCTATTGCAGCTCTGCCAGCGTAGCCCCTCTGGGCGTGTTAGCATCCAACACAACTCTGCTTTTAGTTTGAAAGTTGCCAAAAAATACTCTTGCTGATGAGAACAACTCCATTCAGTGGAACAAAATAGGAACACCCAAAAATGTTTCTTTATATAATTTTATATGTGTAAATAGATTGTGGACTGAGTGATGTACAAACAAACTGCCGCCATTGCTTGCCGTGCTACCGAGGTCCTTTGTCCCTGAATTGCTCACACACTCCGGCAGATTCAATGGGGGTCTGGCGGAAGATTTCTTTGACTTTATGGTTGGAAATGCATCTGCTTTGAGTGTCGCAGGATATCCACACATTCTTGCCATCTCTGTCGTAGCATAGCTTTCGTCGGTAAAGTGTGCGGAACAAACGACTGACCATTTCGTCGGCTTTCCCCACACCCTCGTATTTTGAACAAATTTCGTCCAATTTCTTGCCACTTTGGCATCTTTGGGCCACTGGTGCAACTTCAATCCGTCCCTGTTGGTGTTGTTACACCCTCCGACAACACACCGACGAAAGTGATAAAATGGTGGATTGCTTCCCGATGTGATGTCACAACGTGACGAATAATAGAAAGGCGTTTAATTCGCCAAAATTCACCCATTTAGAGTTCGGAAATCGGTTAAAAAAATATATGGTCTTTTTTCTGCAACATCAAGGTATATATTGACGCTTACATAGGTCTGGTGATAATGTTCCACTTTAAGAGGTTGTTCAAATGAATAGTGCTTACAAAGAAAAATAATTATGAGAAAAACTTTCAACCTTATTGAAAATAAGATATTCTTCATCTCAGTATATTAATAATGACTGAATTAATTAATTACATATTACAAAACTGTTGTATATACTAATTCACAGATATTTTATTATAAAAAGGTCAGTAAATGAAGTATATATTTGTAAACGCTATGAAGTGGGAAAGGGGTAGGATTGAATAAGCTTTACCTCTTCCTACTCCTGTAAAGTGAAATGATATGAAACTGTGATGTATTCTGATGTGGTCGGATCATGTTTTGTTTAGTTATGTTCTGTTAGTTTTGGACTTCCTTAGTTGTTTTGTGCACTTCGGGGGTTTGTTTTAGTCACCATGGTTACTTATGATTTTCACCTGCCTTGTACGCGCACCTGTTGCTCATCAGAGACTCTATTTAAAGGGGAACATTATCACCAGACCTATGTAAGCGTCAATATATACCTTGATGTTGCAGAAAAAAGACTTTTATTTTTTTAACCGATTTCCGAACTCTAAATGGGTGAATTTTGGCGAATTAAACGCCTTTCTATTATTCACTCTCGGAAGCAATCCACCATTTTCTCAAACAGAGTCAAATCAGCTCTGTTATTTTCCGTTTTTTCGACTGTTTTCCGTACCTTGGAGACATCATGCCTCGTCGGTGTGTTGTCGGAGGGTGTAACAACACCAACAGGGACGGATTCAAGTTGCACCAGTGGCCCAAAGATGCCAAAGTGGCAAGAAATTGGACGTTTGTTCCGCACACTTTACCCACGAAAGCTATGCTACGACAGAGATGGCAAGAATGTGTGGATATCCTGCGACACTCAAAGCAGATGCATTTCCAACCATAAAGTCAAAGAAATCTGCCGCCAGACCCCCATTGAATCTGCCGGAGTGTGTGAGCAATTCAGGGACAAAGGACCTCGGTAGCAGGGCAAGCAATGGCGGCAGTTTGTTCCCGCAGATGAGCGAGCTAAACCCCCTATCGACCCTAGCTTCCCTGGCCTGCTGACATCAACTCCAAAACTGGACAGATCAGCTTTCAGGAAAAAAGCGCGGATGAGGGTATGTCTACAGAATATATTAATTGATGAAAACTGGGCTGTCTGCACTCTAAAGAGCATGTTGTTGCCAAATGTATTTCATATGCTGTAAACCTAGTTCATAGTTGTTAGTTTCCTTTAATGCCAAACAAACACATACCAATCGTTGGTTAGAAGGCGATCGCCCAATTCGTCCTCGCTTTCTCCCGTGTCGCTGGCTGTCGTGTCCTTTTCGTTGGTTTCGCTTGCATACGGTTCAAACCGATATGGCTCAATAGCTTCAGTTTCTTCTTCAATTTGGTTTTGGCTACCTGCCTCCACACTACAACCATCCGTTTCAATACATGCGTAATCTGTTGAATCGCTTAAGCCGCTGAAATCCGAGTCTGAATCCGAGCTAATGTCGCTATAGCTTGCTGTTCTATGCGCCATGTTTGTTTGTGTTGGCTTCACTATGTGACGTCACAGGAAAATGGACGGGTGGTTAAAATCAGGCACGTTGAAGCTTTTTTTAGGGATATTGCGTGATGGATAAAATTTTGAAAAAAACTTGGAAAAATAAAATAAGCCACTGGGAACTGATTTGTAATGGTTTTAACCCTTCTGAAATTGTGATAATGTTCCCCTTTAAGCCTGCCTTTTCCGGTCGTCGTGGCTTCATTGTTTGCATTTGCAACAGTTACGTTGGCATTCTGGTTTTCGAGCTCATGATTCCTGTGCTAAAGTTACCTTAGCTTCCAGTATTCCTGTGCTAAGTAAGTTTTTGCTTTAGCTTCTCGGGCGAACGGCACACTTTACTTTTGTTTCGTTCCTGTCTGTTGTAATGTGTATGATTTATGAGAAATAAATCATCTCCTCCCTGCACGCTTTCGTCCGGAGCCGTCAGTTTTGCGTCCCGGGAACGAACCGCAGCACGCTGCACCCCACTGTGACAATTGACTGAGCTACGTGACGTCATTTCTTGTGATGTCTCACGGGGCACTTCTTGTCGGGACGGGATTCGTTCCCAGGGATTCGAATAAAGAACCAACTCTATTTCTTTACTATAGTGGCCTCGATAACGGGTAACAGTTCTCAAAAAGGGATTAGAGTCCGAGGACTCGGTTCTTTTCTTATCGAACAACCGGGAAAACCGGGTTCGAGCATCATCCCTACTAGTGTAGGACCTCATACAGTATATAGACAGGTGTGTGCTGTTCCAAATCATGTCAAACCAACTGCATTTACCACAGGTGGACTCCAATGAAGCTGTAGGAACATCTCAAGGATGATCATTTGGAACAGGATGCCCCTCCGTTCACTTTTGAGCATAATGGCAAAGGCTGTGAATACTTATGTATGTCATTTATTTTTTATTTGTAATACAATCACAAAAACAATTCATCCATCCATCCATCCATCCATCTTCTTCCGCTTATCCGAGGTCAGGTCGCAAGGGCAGCAGCCTAAGCAGGGATCCCAGACTTCCCTCTCCCCAGCCACTTCGTCCAGCTCCTCCCCGGGGATCCCGAGGCGTTCCCAGGCCAGCCGGGAGAGATAGTCTTCCCAACGTGTCCTGGGTCTTCCCCGTGGCCTCCTACCGGTCGGACGTGCCCTAAACACCTCCCTAGGGAGGCGTTCGGGTGGCATCCTGACCAGATGCCCGAACCACCTCATCTGGCTCCTCTCCATGTGGAGGAGCAGCGGCTTTACTTTGAGCTCCCCCCGGATGACAGAGCTTCTCACCCTATCTCTAAGGGAGAGCCCCGCCACCCGGCGCAGGAAACTCATTTCGACCGCTTGTACCCGTGATCTTGTCCTTTCGGTCATGACCCAAAGCTCATGACCATAGGTGAGGATGGGAACGTAGATCGACCGGTAAATCGAGAGCTTTGCCTTCCGGCTCAGCTCCTTCTTCACCACAACGGATCGATACAGCGTCCGCATTACTGAAGACGCCGCACCGATCCGCCTGTCGATCTCACGATCCACTCTTCCCTCACTCGTGAACAAAACTCCGAGGTACTTGAACTCCTCCACTTGGGGCAAGATCTCCTCCCCAACCCGGAGATGGCACTCCACCTTTTTCCGGGCGAGAACCATGGACTCGGACTTGGAGGTGCTAATTCCCATCCCAGTCGCTTCACACTCGGCTGCGAACCGATCCAGTGAGAGCTGAAGATCTTGGCCAGATGAAGCCATCAGGACCACATCATCTGCAAAAAGCAGAGACCTAATCCTGCAGCCACCAAACCAGATACCCTCAACGCCCTGACTGCGCCTAGAAATTATGTCCATAAAGGTTATGAACAGAATTGGTGATAAAGGGCAGCCTTGGCGGTTCCAATTGAACAGTTTCAACAACTTTGTGATTCTATGACGGGCAAATACAAAGACAATCAGAATAATGTCAAAGGCACTGTCAGAACCCCCCTCAAGGGGTCCCCTCCCGGCAGCCAAAACACTCTTGGAAAAGGATGTGCACGGCCACTCGTCGCGAGGTAATATGAACTTTTGCTGACTCTGCGCGTCAAACTACTGTATTGTTGAAAAATAAATTAAACTTATGATTCAGGAAAGCGGAAATGGACGAAGGACGAAAAAGAAAAGAAAAAGCAAGACATCGGTAACACTGTTATTCCGGGGCCCTTAGAATAATAATAATGGATTTGATTTACATGGCGCTTCTCTCTCTATCAACCAGACACTTAAAGGTGGTGGTAAGCTACATTAATAGCCACAGCTGCCCTGGGCCAATTTGCGCCTCCGGCCCCTTCGACCGAATGAGACAACCAGAATGTACATGGAAATAAAGAATATTTGATTTAAAATATTAACTATAAACGATAAAACACTGAATATTGACAACGTCACACCACCTCTCCATCAACATATTTTACAGTAAAGCAAAACATACTGTGGAAAAGCTCCCCACCCACACTGCTTGGTGCCTCGTCTGAGCTGCTGTGACTTACATTACCATAGTAACTCATTAGATGACCATAGTAACTCATTAGATTACCATAGTAACTCATTAGATGACCATAGTAACTCATTAGATGACCATAGTAACTAATTAGATGACCATAGTAACTCATTAGATGACCATAGTAACTCATTAGATGACCATAGTAACTCATTAGATTACCATAGTAACTCATTGGATTACCATAGTAACTAGTATATCATGCAAAAGAGCAGCTTCCAAGCATGGAAAGACTTAGTATAGTTGAAGACTCATTAAAAACATGAGTGCACATCATAATGGCAGCTACACTTTCCATCTTAAAGATCCAAAAAACTATTTGGGAAAGTCCGGCGGACCAGATTGAAAAGCTTGACGGGTCTTAATTTGCCCAGGTCTGTTCTAGAAAGTCGACCATCTCTGCACCAGACGGAAAGCATTTCTTAGTACAAGGTTTGCACAAATGTAAAAAAATGTACAACCTCCATCACAAGTCATCACAAGGTGTGAAATCTCAAGCCAGCACTTTGATGAACGTACAACAGGATTCTTGATGACTGTGCTCCTTGCAACGTTTAGGTGTTGATGACAGTCGCAAATAATAATTAACTTAGAGTTTCATGGCTGCAACACGTGCCAAAGTAGTTGGGAAAGGGCATGTTCACCACTGTGTTACATGGCCTTTCCTTTTAACAACACTCAGTAAAGGTTTGGGAACTGAGGAGACACATTTTTGAAGCTTCTGAGGTGGAATTCTTTCCCATTCTTGCTTGATGTACAGCTTAAGTTGTTCAACAGTCCGGGGGTCTCCCTTCTGCTATTTTAGGCTTCATAATGCGCCACACATTTTCAATGGGGGACAGGTCTGGACTACAGGCAGGCCAGTCTAGTACCCGCACTCTTTTACTATGAAGCCACGTTGATGTAACACGTGGCTTGGCATTGTCTTGCCGAAATAAGCAGGGGCGTCCATGGTAGCGTTGCTTGGATGGCAACATATGTTGCTCCAAAACCTGTATGTACCTTTCAGCATTAATGGTGCCTTCACAGATGTGTAAGTTACCCATGTCTTGGGCACTAATACACCCCCATACCATCACACATGCTGGCTTCTTAACTTTGCGCCTATAACAATCCGGATGGTTCTTTTCCTCTTTAGTCCGGAGGACACGACGTCCACAGTTTCCAAAATAATTTGAAATGTTGCCTCGTCAGACCACAGAACACTTTTCCACTTTGTATCAGTCCATCTTAGATGAGCTCAGGCCCAGCGAAGCCGACGGCGTTTCTGGGTGTTGTTGATAAACGGTTTTCGCCTTGCATAGGAGAGTTTTAACTTGCACTTACAGATGTAGCGACCAACTGTAGTTACTGACAGTGGGTTTCTGAAGTGTTCCTGAGCCCATGTGGTGATATCATTTACACACTGATGTAACTTGTTGATGCAGTACAGCCTGAGGGATGGAAGGTCACGGGCTTAGCTGCTTACGTGCAGTGATTTCTCCACATTCTCTGAACCCTTTGATGATATTACGGACCGTAGATGGTGAAATCCCGAAATTCCTTGCCATAGCTGGTTGAGAAAGGTTTTTCTTAAACTGTTCAACAATTTGCTCACGCATTTGTTGACAAAGTGGTGACCCTCGCCCCATCCTTGTTTGTGAATGACTGAGCATTTCATGGAATCTACTTTTATACCCAATCATGGCACCCACCTGTTCCCAATTAGCCTGCACACCTGTGGGATGTTCCAAATAAGTCTTTGATGAGCATTCCTCAACTTTATCAGTATTTATTGCCACCTTTCCCAACTTCTTTGTCACGTGTTGCTGCCATCAAATTCTAAAGTTAATGATTATTTGAAAAAAAAAAAAAAAAAGTTTATGAGTTTGAACATCAAATATGTTGTCTTTGTAGCATATTCAACTGAATATGGCTTGAAAAGGATTTGCAAATCATTGTATTCCGTTTACATTTACATCTAACACATTTTCCCATTTCATATGGAAACGGGATTTGTAGTTACTATGGTCATCTAATGAGTTACTATGGTCATCTAATGAGTTACTATGGTCATCTAATGAGTTACTATGGTCATCTAATGAGTTACTATGGTAATGTAAGTCACAGCAGCTCAGAGGAGGCACCAAGCAGTGTGGGTGGGGAGTGTTTCCACAGAGTGTTTCCAGAGCCTGAAATGTGGGTGTCAGGGACAGATGGGGAAGGAAATTTTTACAACAAAGTTCTAAAGCTTAGTGATGTATCAAATGTATCAGATTGTAGGTGGGGGGTTTTTTTTACCCCATCCCTTTATTTTTCACTGTGTTTGTGGCATTTTTGTTGTGTTTCTCTTGATTGCAACATATCAAGAGGGGTTGTGACATTCATATGTTGTCAATATTCCATAATTGCCAACCCTCCCGGATTTTCCGGGAGACTCCCGAAATTCAGCGCCTCTCCCGAAAACCTCCCGGAAGAAATTTTCTCCCGAAAATCTCCCGGAATTCAGCTGGAGCTGGAGGCCACGCCCCCTCCAGCTCCATGCGGACCTGAGTCCAGTGTGCGCACACAAGGAGACGAAGCAGAAGAACGAGACCGTAGTCGAAGAGCGCAGGGGAGACACTTCTCCAGTGCCGATGTATGCTCGGGGCAACACTCTTCACCTTACCCAGCGGACGACTTTAGGGTGAATGATGAGTCCAGCGATTAGTTGCAAATCTTGCTTTATTGATTGCTTGCACACAGCCAATCCAACACAAAACCAACTAGTCCCTCCCCGCACTCACACTACCGCTCCCTCTCTTCTCTCGCCCACACACTCACTGACGTCACTCACCTCACATGCTGTCACCTATTAAAGGGCCACACACACACATACTCTACTCTCATAACACACAGTACAGTTAGTAGAACAACTGTGTTTTCATTACTGTGTATTTGATAGGTGCCATTGGCCCGGAATTGTATTGCATTGTACTTTCAAGTACAACAATGAGTAGATGAGTGTTATGTGTGTGTATATGTGTAAATAAATGAACACTGAAATTCAAGTATTTATTTTATTTATGTATATGTAATAAAATAAATAAATATATATATAGCTAGAATTCACTGAAAGTCAATTATTTCATACATACATATATGTATATATATATATATATATATATATATATATATATATATATATATATATATATATGAAATACTCGAGTTGGTGAATTCTAGCTGTAAATATACTCCTCCCCTCTTAACCACGCCCCCAACCACGCCCCGCCCCACCCCCCACCTCCCGAAATCGCAGGTCTCAAGGTTGGCAAGTATGCAATATTCAGTGTTTTATCCTTCATAGTTAATATTGTAAATCCCACATTCCTTATTTTCATGTACATTCTGGGTGTCTCATTCAGTAAAAAAACTTCAAATTCCATTCCGTTTTTTTAAGGCGGTCCGTCATAAAGTTTTTAGCTTTCAATCAGACATTATCGTGAGGTTTTGTATTCGTGTTCCTGAAAATCTGATATACCAGCCCCCAGACAATTTTTTTTCTCTAAATTTAGCCCCCCGAGTCAAAATATTTGCCCAGGCCTGGTTTAAAAGGAACTTTTTGTACAGAGATTGATTCCTCTGCAATGCTGCTGCCTCACACTTTTTTCAAAGAACTCTTTAAAGAACATGTTTTTGTGTCAAACAACTACACACTTCAAATCAACAAGTTTTTTCTTTTTTTAAACTTAGGCGTTTTCGTTCCCACTAAAAAGATAAACATGATGGCTTTTCTCGCAGAGCTCAGCCTCCATCAAGCAGCGTTTTAATGCACATGCACATGCCCTCACACTCAAAGTTGGTGCGTCAACAGCTCCCTTCACAACATTAACAACTAATCAAGTCTGCATATTTTAGTTGGGAGTGAGCGCTGCTGTGAAGATGCTCCATAAATCAGCTTTACATTCAACACAGCTGCTAAAAATGCAATGCAAATCTCCTTATTGGAATGTAAACTCATTTTAGCAACATAAAAGGAATTAAAGTGGTTGCAAGCCAAGTGAATGGAGTTAACTAAGCAGCCCTCAGGCCTCAGGATGCACTTATTGTCACTGAAATATATTTAAAATCACATCACATGCGGAAAACTGCACTTGTATCTCCTTCATTGATGTGCATCCTTGATCGACAGACAACCAGACCTCAGAAACCAAACACACATTTACACACCAATGCCTGAGAAGGAGCAGGATGAAGAAACATTTGATATTTTCCTGCCCCCTTCAACATAATACGTAGTCTTATTCAATGGATATCATACAAACCAAACAAATGTATCCAGATATAATAAAAACAAACAAAAAAACACAACAAGTGCAAAACTTCATGAAAAAAAGTAATATACACCTCACGGGATGATACAAAACAAATACAAAACCAGACAAAAAAACAAGTAAATTAATAAATATTAAGCAAAATGTAAACACTTATGGCTGTCCATATGATCTTCCATCCATCCATCCATCTTCTTCCGCTTATCCGAGGTCGGGTCGCGGGGGCAGCAGCCTAAGCAGGGAAGCCCAGACTTCCCTCTCCCCAGCCACTTGGTCCAGCTCCTCCCGGGGGATCCCGAGGCGCTCCCAGGCCAGCCGGGAGACATAGTCTTCCCAACGTGTCCTGGGTCTTCCCAGTGGCCTCCTACCGGTCGGACATGCCCGAAACACCTCCCGAGGGAGGCGTTCGGGTGGCATCCTGACCAGATGCCCGAACCACCTCATCTGGCTCCTCTCGATGTGGAGGAGCAGCGGCTTTACTTTGAGCTCCCCCCGGATGGCAGAGCTTCTCACCCTATCTCTAAGGGAGAGCCCTGCCACCCGGTGGAGGAAACTCATTTGGGCCGCTTGTACCCGTGATCTTGTCCTTTCGGTCATAACCCAAAGCTCATGACCATAGGTGAGGATGGGAACGTAGATCGACCGGTAAATTGAGAGCTTTGCCTTCCGGCTCAGCTCCTTCTTCACCACAACGGATCGATACATCGTCCGCATTACTGATATGATCTTATTGTTCTCCATCCATCCATCTTCAACCGCTTATCCGGAATCGGGTCACGGGGACAACAGCTCCAGCAGAGACCCCCAGACTTCCCTCTGCAGAGCAACATTAGCAACTTCCTCCTGGGGAATCCCGTAGCGTTCCCAGGCCAGAGAGGAGATGTAATCCCCCATCTGGTCCTTGGCCTGCCGCGGGGTCTCCTCCCAGTGGGACGTGCAACGAGGACCTCCCTTGGGAGACGCTCATGAGGCATCCGCACGAGATGCCCGAACCACCTAAGCTGGCTCCTTTCCAAGCGAAGGAGCAGCGGCTCTACTCCGAGTCTCTCTCGGGTGACTGAACTTCTCACCCTACCTCTAAGGGAGATGCCAGCCACCCTTCTGCGGAAACTCATTTCGACCACTTGTATCCGCGATCTTATTCTTTCGGTCATTACCATACTTGCCAACCCTCCCGATTTTCCCGGGAGACTCCCGAATTTCAGTGCCTCTCCCGAAAATCTCCCGATTTCCAGCCGAACAACTATATTGGTGGCGTGCCTTAAAGGCAATGCCTTTAGCGTCGTCTCTCACCTGAAAAGGAGACTATTATATATGTCTCCGTTATTCATAGGTGTATCTATAACCCATGAAGTAGGCAGGCAAGGAACTATTTCTCAGAGTGTCTTTATTCCAGTCGGCACGTTACGGCTGGCTACGGGATGTTAGCCAATGACTGTAGCTGGGGTGGCGGGACTTCCGGGAGAGATAGGGAAGTGACGTTGTTAATAGGATGTGGGTGTTCGAGTTTTGCCGGGAAAAGTGATAGACACACATTGGAGCTGTTGTGTGGTTGAATTACATCTTGTCCAATAAAGACAAGACAAAGAAAGAAGTCGTATGAGCCTACATTCCTGGGATTATGCCAGTACTCAAACGGCAGAACAAAAGCTACTCAAATAGTGAAAGGTAAGTGTTATTTTTTTTTTAAAGTAAGCAGCAAGTACAGTACAGTTAGTAGAACAACTGTGTTTTCATTACTGTTTACTGTAATATGTATATATATATATATATATATATATATATATATATATATATATATATATATATATATATATATATATACAAGAAATACTTTAATTTCAGTGAATCCTAGCTATAAATATACTCCTCCCCCTTAAGCCCGTCCCCCGGAACCGCCCCTCCCCGAAACCCCCGCCCACCCCCACGCCCCCAATCTCCCGAATTCAGAGGTCTCAAGGTTAGCAAGTATGGTCATTACCCACACTTCATGACCATAGGTGAGAGTAAGAATGTAGATAGCTCGGTAGACCGAGAGCTCCGCCTTCTGGCTCAGCTCTCGTTTCGTCAGAACAGTGCGGTAGAGAGACTGCAATACTGCCCCAGCTGCTCCGATTCTCCGGCTGATTTCCTTCTCCATCTTTCCCTCACTCGTGAACAAGACCCCGAGATACTTAAACTCCTCCACCTGGGACAGAGTCTCGTCCCCTACCTGGACTGTACAAACCATCGGTGTCCTGCTGAGAACTATGGTCTCAGATTTGGAGATGCTGATCCTCATTCCAGCCGCTGAACACTCGGCTGCAAACCGATCCAGTGAGAGCTGAAGGTCACGAACCGAAGGTGCCATCAGGACCACATCATCTGCAAACAGCAGTGACGCAACCTTTAGCCCCCCGAGACGTATACCCTCTCCGCCATGGCCACGACTCTGCCTAGAAATCCTGTCCATGAAAATCACAAATAGGATAGGTGACAGAGCGCAGCCCTGGCGGAGACCAACCCCCACTGGAAACGGATCCGACTTACATCCAAGCACCCGGACACAACTCTCGCTTTGGTTGTACAGAGATTGGATGGCCCTCAGCAGGGTTCCCCTCACTCCGCACTCCCTCAGCACCTCCCACAAGATCTCCCGGGGCACCCGTTCATACGCCTTCTCCAAATCCACAAAGCACATGTAGACTGGATAGGCATACTCCCAGGCCTTCTCCAGGATTCCCGCAAGAGTAAAGAGCTGGTCAGTTTTTCCACGACCAGGAGAGAATCCACATTGCTCCTCTTGAATCTGAGGTTTGACTATCGGCCGCACCTTCCTTTCCAGTACCTTGGCGTAAACTTTCCCAGGGAGGCTGAGTCGTGTGATACCCCTGTAATTAGCACACACCCTCTGGTCACCCTTTTTGAAAAGGGGAACTTATTGTTCTGTCTTTATATATTTTTTTCAATTGGAATATATTTTTACAGTCTTTTATCTCATTGTAAAGAGAATTCCATAGTTGAACCCCCACCACTTTATGTTACTCTTCTATGTGTTCCCCCACACTTTGTTACTCTTATGTGTTCCCCCACACTTTATGTGTCTCTTATATGTGTTCCTCCACACTTTATGTTACTCTTATATGTGTTCCCCCACACTTTATGTTACTCTTATATGTGTTCCCCCACACTTTATGTTACTCTTATATGTGTTCCCCCACACTTTATGTTACTCTTATATGTGTTCCCCACACTTTATGTTACTCTTATGTGTTCCCCCACACTTTATGTTACTCTTATATGGTGAAGGCAACAAATGATTTATCTATATTAGTTATATTAGCCTACTGTCAAAATGACTTTAAAAGTCTTATATAAGTGTTATAATGAAGACAACACATGATGTAAGTGTCTATATTAGCCTACTATCAAAATGACTTTAAAAGTCTTATATAAGTGTTATAATGAAGACAATGAAGACAACACATGATGTAAGTGTCTATACTAACTATATTAGCCTACTATCAAAATGACTTTAAAAGTCTTATATAAGTGTTATAATGAAGACAACACATGATGTAAGTGTCTATATTAGCCTACTATCAAAATGACTTTAAAAGTCTTATATAAGTGTTATAATGAAGACAATGAAGACAACACATGATGTAAGTGTCTATATTAGTTATATTAGCCTACTATCAAAATGACTTTAAAAGTCTTATATAAGTGTTATAATGAAGACAACACATGATGTAAGTGTCTATATTAGTTATATTAGCCTACTATCAAAATGACTTTAAAAGTCTTATATAAGTGTTATAATGAAGACAACACATGATGTAAGTGTCTATATTAGCCTTCTATCAAAATGACTTTAAAAGTCTTATATAAGTGTTATAATGAAGACAACACATGATGTAAGTGTCTATATTAGTTATATTAGCCTACTATCAAAATGACTTTAAAAGTCTTATATAAATATTATAATGAAGACAACACATGATGTAAGTGTCTATATTAGTTATATTAGCCTACTATCAAAATGACTTTAAAAGTCTTATATAAGTGTTATAAGGAAGACAACACATGATGTAAGTGTCTATATTAGCTGTATAGCCTACTATCAAAATGACCTAAGATGTCTTATATAAGTGTTATAATGAAGACAACACATGATGTAAGTGTCTAAATTATATACGCCTTTTTAGCTTTTTATTTTTTAACTGTTTTTAACTTTTAAACTGTTTTTTATATAACAAATTGTTCTTAGGGTAATTTATATTTGCTTTTTCAATGTGTATTTTTATTTCTGTTTTAAATGTTATTTTGTAGTCTGTCCTTTGCCTCTATGTCTTTGTGGTGTACAGCCCTTTGTTTTTCAACTGTGTTTGTTTTTAAAGGGCTTAAAGTTGGTATGGTATGGTATGGTATGGTATGGTATGGTATGGTATGGTATGGTAAGCCTACTATCAAAATGACTATTTGTCGCCGGCTGACGCAAATCTTTGTTAACAGAAATGTTGAAATGTAATATTTATTCTACACAAACATTGAAAAACATTAGTAAACAGGAGGCTACTCAGAGGATGAGATAACTCCGAGAAGTTACTGGCTTAGAATGATTTATAGATGTTTGTTTCCAAGTGAAAGGAAACAGCAGGCTGTCTTCTTCTAATGGATTTATTACAATCTTTGCAAGCGGGGTAACGTTTGCTGTGGTCTGGAACAACATGGCACACAAACAATTATCAATATTACGTACAGATAAGGAGTCATGAGACATGCAAATATAAATTAAATAGACAGAAGACAGAAGTAAAATACATTTAGAGCTCAAATATACCTACAAGTGAGGCATAATGATGCTAGCCTACATAGCATGTTAGCATCGATTAACTTGCAGTCATGCAGTGACCAAATATGCCTGATTAGCACTCCAACAAGTCAATAACGTCAACAAAGCTCACCTTTGTGCATTCACGCACAGCATAAAATGTTTGGTGGACAAAATGAAACAAAGAAGGGGTGACATGAAACACGTCTTTCTGTGGCAGCGTCGGAGAAAGTTGTACTTAAACAAACTACGGTGAGTTCAAGGACTGCCGTAATTAGTAGGACAAAACGGCGCTGGCCAAATCCTCTCATCAGTGCAGCATGTTTAATATAATCAGTGGGATTTCTAACAATTAGGAAGGTTTGTGTCATGTTTGTCCTCCTCCAGGAACCATATTCAAACAAAAAAGTGTATCCCCCCCCCCCCCCCATCTTTTTCCATTTTTCCTACATTTTTGAAAAAGCTTCAGGGAGCCACGAGTGCGTCGCTAAAGAGCCACATGTGGCTCTAGAGCCGCGGGTTGCCGACCCCCGGCCTATGACGTGAATTAGTTCCCACAAAAGACTACTTGGGCTCGTGCATGCTGTGTTGTCCCTCCAACAGTGGTGTATATTCATGCATTATGCACTCGCCGCCACACACCAGAAATGACCTGGCCTGCGAAAATAACAAGATGCTTTGTCCTCCAGGAGTCATAGGAGGCTGCAACACTCACAGGATGTGTTCGGAGAAAGGGCATAATAAAAAATACATACGGAGAGGGAGAATGTTAGCTATTGAATAGGGAATAACTCTAAATGAACAATTAAATTCAAACAGTTTCTTGACTCCCAATGTGGTGAGTCAGCGATATTTCAGCACCTCTCAGTAGGATGTTTATGTATTTATAGTCAGATTAGCAAAATTTATATCACATGTCCATTAAAAACATTAGTGCTCCCTCATTTTCCGTTGTACCCCACGCCGTGGGAGAGGCATTTCCATGAATTAAGGGCGATATTTATTTGATGATTTGTATGAGTATTGTATGCATTTAGAGCGGTGGCCCTTAAAGGGGAACATTATCAGCAGACCTATGTAAGCGTCAATATATACCTTGATGTTGCAGAAAAAAGACCATATCTTTTTTTAACCGATTTCCCAACTCTAAATGGGTGAATTTTGGCAAATTAAACGCCTTTCTATTTTTCGCTCTCGGAGCAACGTGGTGTCACATCGGGAAGCAATCCACCATTTTCTCAAACACCGAGTCAAATCAGCTCTGCTATTTTCCGTTTTTTTCGACTGTTTTCCGTACCTTGGAGACATCATGCCTCGTCGGTGTGTTGTCGGAGGGTGTAACAACACCAACAGGGACGGATTCAAGTTGCACCAGTGGCCCAAAGATGCCAAAGTGGCAAGAAATTGGACGTTTGTTCCGCACACTTTACCCACGAAAGCTATGCTACGACAGAGATGGCAAGAATGTGTGGATATCCTGCGACACTCAAAGCAGATGCATTTACAACCATAAAGTCAAAGAAATCTGCCGCCAGACCCCCATTGAATCTGCCGGAGTGTGTGAGCAATTCAGGGACAAAGGACCTCAGCAGCACGGCAAGCAATGGCGGCAGTTTGTTCCCGCAGACGAGCGAGCTAAACCCCCTGGATGTCTTGGCTCACACCGTCCCTTATGCCACCGAAGATGATCAAGAGAAGAATATCGACCCTAGCTTCCCTGGCCTGCTGACATCAACTCCAAAACTGGACAGATCAGCTTTCAGGAATAGAGAGCGGATGAGGGTATGTCTACAGAATATATTAATTGATGAAAATTGGGCTGTCTGCACTCTCAAAGTGCATGTTGTTGCCAAATGTATTTCATATGCTGTAAACCTAGTTCATAGTTGTTAGTTTCCTTTAATGCCAAACAAACACATACCAATCGTTGGTTAGAAGGCGATTGCCGAATTCATCCTCGCTTTCTCCCGTGTCGCTGGCTGTCGTGTCGTTTTCGTGGGTTTCGCTTGCATACGGTTCAAACCGATATGGCTCAATAGCTTCAGTTTCTTCTTCAATTTGGTTTTGGCTACCTGCCTCCACACTACAACCATCCGTTTCAATACATGCGTAATCTGTTGAATCGCTTAAGCCGCTGAAATCCTAGTCTGAATCCGAGCTAATGTCGCTATAGCTTGCTGTTCTATCCGCCATGTTTGTTTGTGTTGGCTTCACTATGTGACGTCACAGGAAAATGGACAATGTAGCGACCAACTGTAGTTACTGACAGTGGGTTTCTGAAGTGTTCCTGAGCCCATGTGGTGATATCCTTTACACACTGATGTGGCTTGTTGATGCAGTACAGCCTGAGGGATGGAAGGTCACGGGCTTAGCTGCTTACGTGCAGTGATTTCTCCACATTCTCTGAACCCTTTGATGATATTACGGAGCGTAGATGGTGAAATCCCTAAATTCCTTGCAATAGCTGCTTGAGAAAGGTTTTTCTTAAACTGTTCAACAATTTGCTCACGCATTTGTTGACAAAGTGGTGACCCTCGCCCCATCCTTGTTTGTGAATGACTGAGCATTTCATGGAATCTACTTTTATCCCCAATCATGGCACCCACCTGTTCCCAATTAGCCTGTTCACCTGTGGGATGTTCCAAATAAGTATTTGATGAGCATTCCTCAACTTTATCAGTATTTATTGCCACCTTTCCCAACTTCTTTGTCATGTGTTGCTGCCATCAAATTCTACAGTTTATAATTATATGCAAAAAAAACAAACGTTTATGAGTTTGAACATCAAATATGTTGTCTTTGTAGCATATTCAACTGAATATGGCTTGAAAAGGATTTGCAAATCATTGTATTCCGTTTATATTTACATCTAACACAATTTCCCAACTCATATGGAAACGGGGTTTGTACTAACAAAAGTTTCAATCAATCAATCAAAAGTGTGAAGGAAAAATGACACTTTTTTATTTCAACCGTACTTCCCGTCAAAAGCCTAAAGACTGACTGCACAGTTCCTGTCTTCACAATAAAAGTGCCGCTCCATCCTGCCTGCACTAACAAAATAAGAGTCTCCGAAAGCCAACGCAAACAAGCTAGCAAGCTACGGAGTTTGCCGCCAATGTATTTCTTGTAAAGTGTATAAAAACTGATATGGAAGCTGGACAAATAAGATGCCAAAAACCAACCACTTTCATACGGTATTAGACAGAAAGGAGCAACTTTTTTTCTCCTCCATTGTAAAATGTGGACGTTATCAGCACTTCTGTCTGATTCTAATCAATGCAAGTCATCAGAATCAGGTAATACACCAACTTATATTCTTGTCTTCATTAAAGAAATGAATCTATATGTTAAACATGCATGTATATTCATTAAAACATCTTTAACATGTTTAAAACTATGTTTAGAACTAGCCAGCACCAGGCTGGATAATTCCTGTACGCATAGCAATTCTCTTAGAATAACACACAACTCACATAATGTGTTTTCTGTTGTGAGTGTGTCAGAGGTAGATATGCATTCTACTGAGGTGGCAAATTATGATGCGTTCAGTCGATCGCAGCATCAAGCAAACAATCTGAAAATTCCCGTCGTATCAATTCCTAGATATGGTCGAAACTATTTAAAGTGCACTACGTATAATAAACACAACATTATTAATATTTCTACTACGGATAATTTAAACAAAAACTCGTCAAAACAGCCCAATACTTATAATATGGGCTTTTTAAACATAAGATAATTGTCTCCCAAAACGTTATTAGTTAATGAGGTCATTAGAGACAACAATCTTAACGTCATTGGTCTTAGCTCAAACCAGACAAATTTTTTGCGCTAAATGAGGCATCTCCTCCTAACTATACGAATGCGCATATTGCCCGTCCCCTTAAAAGGGGTGGGGGGGTCGCACTAATATACAATGAAAACTTTAACCTTACCCCTAACCTAAATAATAAATACAAATCGTTTGAGGTGCTTACTATGAGGTCTGTCGCACCGCTGCCTCTCGACCTGGCTGTTATCTACCGCCCCCCAGGGCCCTACTCGGACTTTATTAATGAATTCTCAGAGTTTGTTGCTGATCTAGTGACGCACGCAGACAATATAATCATAATGGGGGACTTTAATATCCATATGAATACCCCATCGGACCTTCAGTGCGTGGCGCTCCAGACTATAATTGATAGCTGTGGTCTTACACAAATAATAAATGAACCTACGCATCGCAACGGCAATACGATAGATCTAGTGCTGGTCAGGGGTGTCACCACCTCCAAAGTTATGGTACTCCCGTATACTAAAGTAGTGTCCGATCATTACCTTATAAAATTCGAAGTTCTGACTCATTGTCAACAAACTAATAATAATAATAACTGCTATAGCAGCCGCAACATTAATGCCGCCACAACGATGACTCTTGCTGACCTACTGCCTTCGGTAATGGCACCATTCCCAAATTATGTCGGCTCTATTGATAACCTCACTAACAACTTTGACAATGCCCTGCGCAAAACCATTGATAGTATAGCACCGCTAAAACAAAAAAGGGCCCCTAAAAGGCGCACCCCATGGTTTACAGAGGAAACCAGAGCTCATAAATTATCATGTAGAAAGTTGGAACGCAAATGGCGCGCGACCAAGCTTGAGGTTTTCCATCAAGCATGGAGTGATAGTTTAATATCGTATAAACGCATGCTTACCTTAGCTAAAGCTAAATATTACTCAAATCTCATCCGCCTCAACAAAAACGACCCTAGATTTTTGTTTAGTACAGTAGCATCGCTAACCCAACAAGGGACTCCTCCCAATAGCTCCATCCACTCGGCAGATGACTTTATGAATTTCTTTAATAAGAAAATTGAACTCATTAGAAAGGAGATTAAAGACAACGCATCCCAGCTACAACTGGGTTCTATGAACACAGATACAACTGTATCTACGACGGATACTGCAATACAAAATAGTCTCTCTCTTTTTGATGAAATAACATTAGAGGAACTATTACAGCGTGTAAGTGGGATAAAACAAACAACATGTTTACTTGACCCACTTCCTGGGAAACTTATCAAGGAGCTTTTTGTATTATTAGGTCCATCAGTGCTAAATATTATAAACGTATCACTTTCCTCTGGCACTGTTCCCCTAGCATTCAAGAAAGCGGTTATTCATCCTCTGCTCAAAAGACCTAACCTTGATCCTGACCTCATGGTAAACTACCGACCGGTGTCCCACCTTCCCTTTATTTCAAAAATCCTCGAAAAAATTGTCGCACAGCAGCTAAATGAACACTTAGTGTCTAACAATCTCTGTGAACCTTTTCAATCCGGTTTCAGGGCAAATCACTCTACGGAGACAGCCCTCGCAAAAATGACTAATGATCTACTGCTAACGATGGATTCTGATACGTCATCTATGTTGCTGCTTCTTCATCTTAGCGCTGCTTTCGATACCGTCGATCATAATATTTTATTAGAGCGTATCAAAACACGTATTGGTATGTCAGACTTAGCTTTGTCGTGGTTTAACTCTTATCTTACTGACAGGATGCAATGCGTCTCCCATAATAATGTGACCTCGGACTATGTTAAGGTAACGTGCAGAGTTCCTCAGGGTTCGGTTCTTGGCCCTGCACTCTTTCGTATTTACATGCTGCCGCTAGGCGACATCATACGCAAATACGGTGTTAGCTTTCATTGCTATGCTGATGACAGCCAACTCTACATGCCCCTAAAGCTGACCAACACGCCGGATTGTAGTCAGCTGGAGGTGTGTCTTAATGAAATTAAACAATGGATGTCCGCTAACTTCTTGCAACTCAACGCCAAGAAAACGGAAATGCTGATTATCGGTCCTGCTAAACACCGACATTTATTTAATAATACCACCTTAACATTTGACAACCAAACAATTACACAAAGCGACTCAGTAAAGAATCTGGCTATTATCTTCCACCCAACTCTCTCCTTTGAGTCACACATTAAGAGTGTTACTAAAACGGCCTTCTTTCATCTCCGTAATATCGCTAAAATTCGTTCTATTTTATCCACTAGCGACGCTGAGATCATTATTCATGCGTTCGTTACGTCTCGTCTCGACTACTGTAACGTATTATTTTCGGGTCTCCCTATGTCTAGCATTAAAAGATTACAGTTGGTACAAAATGCGGCTGCTAGACTTTTGACAAGAACAAGAAAGTTTGATCATATTACGCCTATACTGTATATACCTTTATATACATATATACATATATATATACCTATACTGGCTCACCTGCACTGGCTTCCTGTGCACTTAAGATGTGACTTTAAGGTTTTACTACTTACGTATAAAATACTACACGGTCTAGCTCCGTCCTATCTTGTCGATTGCATTGTACCATATGTCCCGGCAAGAAATCTGCGTTCAAAGAACTCCGGCTTATTAGTGATTCCCAGAGCCCAAAAAAAGTCTGCGGGCTATAGAGTGTTTTCTATTGGGGCTCCAGTACTATGGAATGCCCTCCCGGTAACAATTAGAGATGCTACCTCAGTAGAAGCATTTAAGTCCCATCTTAAAACTCATTTGTATACTCTAGCCTTTAAATAGCCCCCCTGTTAGACCAGTTGATCTGCCGTTTCTTTTCTTTTCTCCTCTGCTCCCCTTTTCCTTGAGGGGGGGGGCACAGGTCCGGTGGCCATGGATGAAGTGCTGGCTGTCCAGAGTCGGGACCCGGGGTGGACCGCTCGCCTGTGCATCGGCTGGGAACATCTCTGCGCTGCTGACCCGTCTCCGCTCGGGATGGTGTCCTGCTGGCCCCACTATGGACTGGACTCTTACTATTATGTTGGATCCACTATGGACTGGACTCTCAGAATATTATGTCAGACCCACTCGACATCCATTGCATTCGGTCTCCCCTAGAGGGGGGGGGGTTACCCACATATGCGGTCCTCTCCAAGGTTTCTCATAGTCATTCACATCGACGTCCCACTGGGGTGAGTTTTTCCTTGCCCGTATGTGGGCTTTGTACCGAGGATGTCGTTGTGGCTTGTGCAGCCCTTTGAGACACTTGTGATTTAGGGCTATATAAATAAAGATTGATTGATTGAGATTGAACATGTAAACAAAAACGGCAAAATAAATAAATATAAAATATATACTGTATATATAAATGTATGTATATATATATATATGATATGTGTGTGTATGTATATGTATATATATGAGGTAGATCACCTCGACTTGGTCATTTATTAAGCAATTGATTAACGTTGAAAAACTTATTGGGGTGTTACCATTTAGTGGTCAATTGTACGGAATATGTACTGTACTGTGCAATCTACTAATCAAAGTTCCAAACAATCAATCAATCAATGCCTACTGAGCCTATGGTGCTGTTAAGTTCTTGTGGTTATTGTTTATTTTAATGTATTATTATTTAATATATATTATTTTTTTAGTTGATTAAGAGATATTCCTTGCTCTGGATTTGCTCATTGCTATTTGTATGTTTTTGTGCATTATTTGTTGCCGTCATCATTAAACGAACGGGTTACTCATCAGTTACTCAGTACTTGAGTCGTTTTTTCACAACATACTTTTTACTTTTACTCAAGTAAATATTTGGGTGAGTACTCCTTACTTTTACTTGAGTAATAACTCTCTAAAGTAACAGTACTCTTACTTGAGTACAATTTATGGCTACTCTACCCACCTCTGGTGTGTACAGACAAAGTTGTTTTGAGTAAGAGATGTCTCTTACCTACTAACAGTTTCGGCTGACAGTTCAGGCCAGGCCAGATTTTTTTTTAGACCCATCATGTTTATGTTTATGTGTGCTATGCTATGTGAGGTTTTTTCCTCGGACTCAGTCTGGACCCCTCCTGAGGGTCCAGCCTTAGACTGATATTTTTTTACTCTTACCCCCTTTCCCAATGTCACCTTTTTCACACCTTTTTTAAGGAGCGCCATAAGTGGCTGATTCATCAGCGGTCTCGTCTTGTCCCCTTGTAACGTATGTCTGCTCTTAGTGGGACTGTGCCGAAAATGAAATTTCAGTTCTTATGTGTCTTGTACATGTTAAAGAATGGACAACAATAAAGCATCTTGAATCTTGAATCATACCAGGAAGCTACAACAGCTCTGACTCAGGCAGTCAGCCAAAACTGTCAGCAGGTAAGCGACATCCCTTACGTAAAAAACTGTATTTAGTTGCAAACAATAATCTTGTACCTGTGTTTTTAACTATTCTTACAATTTAGGAAGAAAACGGTTTGGCGTTTAGTCTGTGGCGAAGAATGCTAATGCTGAAAACAATACGACAAACAAGTGACTTCTAAAAAGTTGTACTGGGTTCAAGTCATACGGTATATTCCGTCCTTGATAGGGGAAAACAATTTAGGTCACCTTTGCAGAATAAATTGTTCATTAAGCATAACTCACAAAGTCATAATCAACACCAAGGTCAAGTAGACTACAACTTTCATTATGGAGACTTACAATATCTTAAGACATTTCCTCTAAATAGCATGACCAGAATCCAAACATTGCCATCTTGATGGATTAGAAGAATTATGAGAGGCAAGTAGGCCGTCAACTTCTCTCTTTTACTCTCAATTTGCTTTGACAGACTGTGAAACGAGTGTCTCTTCTTGTATCGCTGACTCGGGGGCGATACACAAAGGGACTAAGATTTAGAGAATCGTCAGAGGAAAGCCAAAGCTTTTAGCGACATGGGCGGAGGATAAAGACTAATCGAAAGAGCCAACAGCAAATATCGAAATGTACCAGGCACTGAAAGAAAGAAACGTTGCCCACGGCCGGAACATGAGCCGAAGTATGTTGTTCTCTTTGATGGATGACACTGGAATCTGCTGACTCCACAGTTTTGAATGAGATGAAACACACAATGACTTCATTGACACTTTAAGTTTATGAGTGTTGTAACATTGAAAACACAAGTTTGTTCTCAACATTGAAGTCAATTATATCTTCCCTGGACGCAAGACATTAAAGACAAAGTCAGGCTAACATATTATTTGTTTCTATCTTAACTGGACCTAACGTACATGGTTTTGTAAACACTGAAAATAAGGAAAGTGATACATCAACATACATGTTTTAGTAAAAGCTAACATCTTCAATGAAATAGCAATCATGTAAGACAATTTATGTCATGATCCGTTGCCCATGATCATGACTACCTTAGTTCTGTTTCAGCACCCCTGGGTTTGTTTGTGTTTTGGTTACCATGGGTGCTGATGAGTTTCACCTGCCTCTGATTAGTGTTCAGGACGCTCACCTGCTTCCGGGCACTAATCAGAGAGATACTTATTCCTGTTTTTCGCCACAATCTGTCTGGCTGACCTGTTTGCTCCTGCAACAAGTTACGCGTGTTACCTTGTTTGATTCCTGAGCTAAACTTTGCCATATGTTTGCTTTTTGGGTTCTATGCTAAGCTTTCCCTTTCGCTTTTCCATAGCTTCCAGTACTATCGGCAAGCTAGTTCGATTTTTGTTTGTATCCTGACTGTCACGTGGGGGTTGCAGCTTGCTGCGGTTCGTTCTCTCAATGCAAAAGACGGCTCCGGACGAAGGCGTAAAGGTAGGATTGGATGTATTAACATAAATCACTCAACTACCACAAACACAAACAACACAACAAAAAGGCAAGCGTGCCTAAAACACATGGAGCTACTATTTAGCAGAAGCTATGGAAACTTACTTGGTCAGAACGTGACGTAAACTGTGTGACATAATCAGTGAAAACAGGTGCGTGACTCAAAACGTGAAACAGGTGAAACTAACGGTTGCTATGGTGACAAAACAAGGGAGTGAAAAGCAGGAACTAAGTGTACAAAACCCAAACGGAACATAACTTAAACAAAAGATGATCACAGACATGACACTGACTGATTTATGAAGATAAATCATCTTCTTACCGCACTTTGCCTCCGGAGTTTCCGTCTGAATCCTGGGAGAACGATCCACGCAGCAGAATGCGACCACGTCGTAACAATTTACAGTCTTTAATGAACCTAACGAACTTGTTTTCTGAAACATAGAATACTATTTATAGTCGTCAATGGACATACTGTACATATTTTTGTGAACAACATGCAGTTGTCATTAAACCTCCGGCCAACTGCACACCAATGTAGATCGAGTCTTTGATGATTGGAACAAACGTCTGTTCTTTAAACAACAAATACAATTTTGGTGGACATACTTACCGTATTTTTATAGGGCACATTAAAGGGGTTATTTATTTTCTTTTTTTTTCAACAAATGCGTGAGCAAATTGTTGAACAGTTTAAGAAAAACCTTTCTCAACCAGCTATTGCAAGAAATTTAGGGATTTCACCATCTACGGTCTGTAATGTCATCAAAGGGTTCAGAGAATGTGGAGAAATCACTGCACGTAAGCAGCTAAGCCCGTGACCTTCCATCCCTCAGGCTGTACTGCATCAACAAGCGACATCGATGTGTAAAGGATATCACCACATAGGCTCAGGAACACTTCAGAAACCCACTGTCAGTAACTACAGTTGGTCGCTACATCTGTAAGTGCAAGTTAAAACTCTCCTGTCTTCTTAGCTTTAGCGGTGCTCTATCTAAGATGGACTGACACTAAGTGGAAAAGTAGTCTGTGCTCTGACGAGTCCACATTTCAAATTGTTTTTGGAAACTGGGGACGTCATGTCCTCCGGACCAAAGAGGAAAAGAACCATCCAGATTGTTATAGGTGCAAAGTGTAAAAGGCAGCATGTGTGATGGTATGGGGGTGTATTAGTGGCCAAGACATGGGTAACTTACACATCTGTGAAGGCACCATTAATGCTGAAAGGTACATACAGCTTTTGGAGCAACATATGTTGCCATCCAAGCAACGTTACCATGGACGCCCCTGCTTATTTCAGCAAGACAATGCCAAGCCACGTGTTACATCAACGTGGCTTCATAGTAAAATAGTGCGGGTACTAGACTGGCCTGCCTGTAGTCCAGACCTGTCTCCCATTGAAAATGTGAAGCCTAAAATAGCAGAAGGGAGACCCCCGGACTGTTGAACAACTTAAGCTGTACATCAAGCAAGAATGGGAAAGAATTCCACCTGAGAAGCTTCAAAAATGTGTCTCCTCAGTTCCCAAACCTTTACTGAGTGTTGTTAAAAGGAGAGGCCATGTAACACAGTGGTGAACATGCCCTTTCCCAACTACTTTGTCACGTGTTGCAGCCATGAAATTCTAAGTTAATTATTATTTGCAAAAAAAAAATAAAGTTTATGAGTTTGAACATCAAATATGTTGTCTTTGTAGCATATTCAACTGAATATGGCTTGAAAAGGATTTGCAAATCATTGTATTCCGTTTATATTTACATCTAACACAATTTCCCAACTCATATGGAAACGGGGTTTGTAGATGGCAGTCACACATAAGAGATACGTGTAGACTGCAATATGATGGCTCCTTATCTGTATGTAATATTGATAATTGTTTGTGCGCCATGTTGTTCCAGACCACAGCAAACGTTACCTAGCTTGCAACGATTGTAATAAATCCATTTTGATAGTAGGCTAACATAGCTAATATAGACACTTACATCATGTGTTGTCTTCATTATAACACTTATATAAAACTTTTAAAGTCATTTTGATAGTAGGCTAATATAGACACTTACATTATGTACCTTCATTATAACACGCATATAAGACTTTGAAAGTCATTTTGATAGTAGGCTAATACAACTAATATAGATAGACACTTACATAATGTGTTGTCTTCATTAGAATGTTTATATAAGGTGTTTAGTTTTGTGGGGCTCTGAACAGATTAGTTTTTTGTATTTTTGGTCCAATATGGGTTTGCCAGACCCCTGACTTAAACCAATATGGGGTTTTTTCCCCTCATTTTAGAGTTGACAATTGACATACATGATGTTGTCAAGATAAAAATGAATGTAATCATCAAATATGTAAGTTTGTGTAGTGTGAAGGATATATATACATATTTAAGAGTTGTTTCTTTTTATAGTCATATTTGAAACAGCTAGTGTTTTCCCATTTGCACTCTCTCTATTTTTTTCATCTTATGCCCGCAAGTACACTGTGTGAGTGAGTTACCTTGAGGCTTTGGAATGTAGGGAGTTGTAGTACTCCCTTATATCTCATTGACAAGAGAACAATACGACCGTGTTCCTTCTCTTGAGAGGCGGGGGCTTTCTTTTTGTGTAAGGTGTTTGGCTATTGAGTTTGAGGGTTAGATCAACTCGGGGAGACAATACAAACATACCTATTCTGTCCTGGTGATCCTTCACACTCAGCTTATATGTCATCCAAAAGAATTTGGGATTGACCAGCAATTTAGATTCCCTTGGTTTACAAACAGTAGCCATCAAGTTCAATGTCGTTCTTCTGTAAAGCAACTAAAGGCAGTAAGTGAAGAAGCTTTATCAACCAAACATGTTCCTGGAAACAATGAGGAGTCTTCGTTGTTTGTTAAGATGAAAACAAATTGTGACTTAATGTCGATCCAATATTGAAAACACATGAAATAGGGCAGGTTGGAGGCTGCAGTTTTCCTCAATGATGCTTGTAACTCCTCCTCCTCGTCAGCATCCTCCCCGACTGCGCTCCTCTCTTGCGTCATGGCTCCATGCTCCACTCCATCCTTTTCAGCGCTCCTCTCATCGCAGGATGCTCACATTGAGGAGCTTATTGTGCCGCAGCCGGAGCTTTGCAGCCAGCCCTGCACAGGAGGAGTCCCCACTTTCACGCCTTTGGACCCCACTTTTTTTTCTTTCTTTTTTTTTTTGGACAATGTCCCGCCTGAGCGCTTTTGCCACGGTGGTGTCGCAAGTTTACATGGTGGTCATGTTGGTCTGCAGGGTTTCAGGTAAGTGAATGCACCTTTTAATGAATATCACCACCACTTTTCCCCCACAGGTTGGTTTCTCTAAACCTGCACAAAATGTAAGGTATGTTATACCTCATCCAAAGAAATTATTTACAGCCTGATTAGTTGTGAATAATGCCACTTAAAAGTCACTTTAATTGGTTCCAATGTTGAAAATCAAGACACTCTAAAAGCAAATAACTTGAAATAACAACTTTCCTTATTGAAGACCTGTTGACTTTGAATACAGCTTAGTGATTTTAGGAATACTGCATTTATTATTCATGAATATCGCTGGTGGATCATAAATATACTGCAGTTGATGTATTATAGAGGTACTTTTATCACTAAAAAGACTGAATGTTGTTTCCAATACCACATGAAGACCTCCTTACAATGCCATGTGACAGCTGCATTATCTTATAAGAAATAATAGGAATAAATATACTCTGCAATTACTTTTAAGTTAACTTGCAATTGTAGTCAATTTGTGATAATTATGCACAGATTTCTGGCAACATGCAGAGAACTGCGGTCATGCGGAGGATCTTTGACTTGTTTTCTCTCTTTAAAAACAGCAGAGTGCTCTTGTCATCTTTGACTAGCCTTTTTGTGGTATGTCCATGAAAATAGCAGTCTTATTTAGGACATACTTGCCAACCTTGAGACCTCCGATTTCGGGAGGTGGGGGGTGGGGGGCGTGGTCGGGGGCGGGGCTAAGAGGGGAGGAGTATATTTACAGCTAGAATTCACCAAGTCAAGTATTTCATATACATATATATATATATATGTCTTAATAAGGTTATCCAAAAAATAGTGCTCGATACCGTAGTAGAGCGCAATATATGTATGTAAATCTCCTGACGATTGAGGGTACCCCCCCTCATGAAACAGGCCTGTAGAGATGAAATAGTCTTGTGATTTTTTTTCCCACACATACATATATATATATATATATATATATATATGTAAGAAATACTTGACTTTCAGTGAATTCTAGCTATATATATATTTATTTTATTATATATATATATATATATATATATATATATATAAAAGAAATACTTGAATTTCAGTGTTCATTTATTTACACATATACACACACATAACACTCATCTACTCATTGTTGAGTTAAGGGTTGAATTGTCCATCCTTGTTCTATTCTCTGTCACTATTTTTCTAACCATGCTGAACACCCTTTCGCAGGTACCCAGAAAGGTTTCGAGTACCACCAAAAAAACTGAATCTCTGAAGACAGTATAAAAATCTGTGTTAAAGGTGTACAAATACTGTTTGTGTAATAAGCATGTTATTTTTTTACAAATGAGGGTTAAGAGTTCAGTACTAAAAAAAAAGAGAAAAGAATGTGGCTTAAGTACAGTTTTTTAATTGAGCTGCTGCATTTTATTGGTTGGGTTGTTTATTTATTTTGAGTAACTTCTATACATTTCTAAGAGGGGATTAATGTAATAGAGTGATCTATGTTTGTCTGTTGCCATCTCCTGGTGAATGTTGGCTATAGCGTACTGGGGTTACTTTTTGGTTGGCCAACGATTTACGTGGTGTTGCGCACCTGACGTCACTCAGGTCCGCATGGAGTGGGAGGGGGCGTGGCTTCCAGCTCCGCCTGAATTTCGGGAGATTTTCGGGAGAACATTTGTCCAGGGAGGTTTTCGGGAGAGGCGCTGAATTTCGGGAGTCTCCCGGAAAATCCGGGAGGGTTGGCTAGTATGATTTAGGATCTTTGATCCATGTTTTGGCAGTCGGGATGGACAAACAACATACCGTATTTTCCGGACTATAAGGCAAAATGTTCTCAAAACTCGACAGTGCGCCTTATAACCCAGTGTGCCTAATGTACGGAATAATTCTGGTTTTGCTTACCGACCTCGAAGCAATTTTTTTTGGTACATGGTGTAATGATAAGTGTGACCAGTAGATGGCAGTCACACATAAGAGATATGTGTAGACTTCAATATGATGGCAGTCACACATAAAAGAGATACGTGTAGACTGCAATATAATGGCAGTCACACATAAGAGATACGTGTAGACTGCAATATAATGGCAGTCACACATAAGAGATACGTGTAGACTGCAATATGATGGCAGTCACACATAAGAGATACGTGTAGACTGCAATATAATGGCAGTCACACATAAGAGATATGTGTAGACTGCAATATGATGGCAGTCACACATAACAGATACGTGCAGACTTCAATATAATGGCAGTCACACATAAGAGATACGTGTAGACTGCAATATAATGGCAGTCACACATAAGAGATACGTGTAGACTGCAATATAATGGCAGTCACACATAAGAGATATGTGTAGACTGCAATATAATGGCAGTCACACATAAGAGATATGTGTAGACTGCAATATAATGGCAGTCACACATAAGAGATACGTGTAGACTGCAATATAATGGCAGTTGCACATAAGAGATATGTGTAGACTGCAATATAATGGCAGTCACACATAAGAGATACGTGTAGACTGCAATATAATGGCAGTCACACATAAGAGATACGTGTAGACTGCAATATAATGGCAGTCACACATAAGAGATATGTGTAGACTGCAATATAATGGCAGTCACACATAAGAGATATGTGTAGACTGCAATATAATGGCAGTCACACATAAGAGATACGTGTAGACTGCAAAATAATGGCAGTCACACATAAGAGATACGTGTAGACTGCAATATAATGGCAGTCACACATAAGAGATATGTGTAGACTGCAATATAAGGGCAGTCACACATAAGAGATACGTGTAGACTGCAATATAATGGCAGTCACACATAAGAGATACGTGTAGACTGCAATATAATGGCAGTCACACATAAGAGATACGTGTAAACTGCAATATAATGGCAGTCACACATAAGAGATACGTGTAGACTGCAATATAATGGCAGTCACACATAAGAGATACGTGTAGACTGCAATATAATGGCAGTCACACATAAGAGATATGTGTAGACTGCAATATAATGGCAGTCACACATAAGAGATATGTGTAGACTGCAATATGACTCAAGTAAACAACACCAACATTGTATATGTTCCATTGAAAATATAGAACATTACACACTGCACTTAATTGATTGGTCACAATTAATCACAGGTTATTACTCACGATTATTTATGATTAATCACAGGATATTACTCATGATTGGTCACGATTTATCACAGGTTAACTCGTGATTATTCACAAATAATAACAGGTTTCCGACTCGCGGTTATTCACAATTAATCACATGTTATTACTCACTTATTTTCACGATTAATCACATGTTATTACTCGCAATTGTTCATGATTAATCACAGGTTAATACCCACAAAATTTCACAAATAATACCAGGTTTTAACTCACGGTTGTTCATGATTAGTCATAAGTTATTTCTTGGGATAATTCACGATTAAACACAGGTTATTACTCGCGATTGTTCACGATTTATTGCAGTTTATTACTCACAATAATTAATAAAAAATACCAGGTTTTTACTTGCGGTTTTTATTCATCACAGGTTATAACTTTTAATATATTCATGATTAATCATGGGATATTACTCATGATTGGTCACAATTTATCACAGGTTATTACCCGCAAAAGTTCACGAATAATACCACATTTTTACTTGCGGTTGTTCATGATTAATCAGAGGTTATTACTTGCGATTATTCATGATTAATAATACGTTATTACTCGTGATTGTTCACTATTTATTACAGGTTATTACTCACAATAATTAATGACAATAACCAGGTTTTTACTTGCGGTTTTACACGATTAATCACATAATATTACCCGCGAGTATTCATGATTAATCAAAGGATATTACTCATGATTGGTCACAATTCATCACAGGTTATTACTGGCAATTATACAATTTTAATAACAGGTTATTACTCGCGATTGTTCATAATTAATCACAGGTTATTACCCGCAATTAATCACGAATAATTACAGGTTTTTAACTTGCAATATATTCATGATTAATCACGGGATATTACTCATGATTGATCATGATTTATCACAGGTTATTACTCTCGATTATTCCCAAATAATAACAAGTTTCCGACTTGCGGTTATTCTTAACTAATCACAGGTTATTACTGGCAATGATTCACTTTTAATAACAGGTTAATCATGATTAATCACAGGTTATTACCTGGAAAAGTTCCCGAATAATACAAGGTTTTTACTTGCGGTTGTTCGTGATTAATAACAGGTTATTACTCGTGATTGTTCACAATTTATTACAGGTTATTATTCACAATAATTTTAATAAGTTTGTTGCGGTAATACATGATTAATCACAGGTCATTACTAGCGATTATTCATGATTAATCACGGGATATTACTCATGATTGGTCATAATTAATCACAGGTTATTACTCGCGATTATTCATGTTTCATCACAGGATATTACTCATGATTGGTCACAATTTATCACAGATTATTACTCGCGATTATTCACAAATAATAACAGGTTTCCGACTCGCGGTTATTCACAATTTATCAAAATTTTCACGATTAATCACATGTTCTTACTTGCAATTGTTCAGGATTAATCACATGTTATTACCCGCAAAAGTTCATGAATAATACCAAATTTTTACTTGCGGTTGTTCATGATTGATCAGAGGTTATTACCTGCGATTATTCATGATTAATAATACGTTATTACTCGTGGTTGTTCACTATTTATTACAGGTTATTACTCACAATTATTAATGAAAATAACCAGGTTTTTACTTGCGGTTTTACACGATTAATCACAGGTTATTACTCACAATTATTCATGATTAATCACAGGATATTACTCATGATTTAGTGGCTTCCTGGTGACAACATAAACTGTCATGGCAGTTTTTGGTCCTGCAGCAATGCAGCAAACTCGTTGAAAAGTCAGAGCACTCTTTCTCACCTCCAGTGATCACACCAACGCTTTGAAGTGGACTAAATAAAAAAGACCAATCTTTTATCCAGCACTGTTCTGCTTTTTTTTTTTTTTCCCATTTGTGCATTCAGTATAGGAGTCCACTGTGCTTTTGAAGCGGTGGTTAGTGGGATGCCGTCAAGCCTTATTGTTGGTGTCTGTTGTGCACAAGAGACAGACTGCTGTTGTCAGGTCTGTCTGGGACAGTTTGCACCTGAAAGACTGACCCAGGACTTGTTGGGTGTGCACAGGAGTATGCTAATGGTGCACAGGTGGACGAGTTACGCTGCTTTGCTTTCTTATTGAAAATATGTTCAAAGTTCAGGTTTTTATGTCAAATATTCCAAACGAATTTGACAAAACCTCCACCAAAGAGCGGACCAAACAATGGTTTCTGAGCTCTCACAGCCTATTGATTTTGAACAATATACGAGCCAAAATTGTTTATCACTGGAGGACGAGGAATAGCTAAACATGCTTCACTACACACCGTAGGAGGATACAATATATCACCGCTAATGAAAGATAGCGCTCCTGAATGTAAACTAATGCAATGAGTAGATCTACACCTGACATCCACTGTAATGATACCACGTACAATAGTGCATCTAGTCCTTACTATCATGTGTGACAGACTCTTGCCGTCATGCGGGTTCCCAGGACCACCAAGGAAGGACATTGTTGCGTGCGTCGACGTCTTCCTTTTGCTCTCTCCCGCTCTCGCTCAGCATCGGCTTCTCTCTGGCTCCGTTTCCTTGCTCCGCCTCTCTCCCTGACGTTTACGGCTGCCGCCCTTTTATCCAGTGCGAGAGGATAATTAAATTGTGCCCAGCTGGGCGATCCACGCACCTTATGATAATTGCGACGTCGATCCCGGCGCACCCCGCCTCGCTGCTTGCTCGCCGTCCACGCCTCTTCGCCGCCAAATCTTACTATGTTTATAAACTAAGTAAATATGTCCCTGGACACATGAGGACTGTGAATATACCCAAGGGATGATCCTGTAACTACTTGGTATCGGATTGATATTTATTGGAGACTGTACTGGTCTTTAGAGACTGTGTTTAGATACAGTCTTCTTTTTGTCATGAAAAGCGAGTCTGACGTCATACTTGCTTCGCGTTGCTGGGAGCCTTTCTTTCATTAAAAGCTGCCAGTGTCATCTTAAACCGGGGATCCGCAACCCGCGACTATTCAGCATTTTAAAGGGGAACATGATCACAATTTCAGAAGGGTTAAAACCATTAAAAATCAGTTCCCAGTGGCTTATTATATTTTTCCAAGTTTTTTTCAAAATTTTACCCATCACGCAATATCCCTAAAAAAAGCTTCAAAGTGCCTGATTTTAACCATCGTTATATACACCCGCCCATTTTCCTGTGACGTCACATAGTGAAGCCAACACAAACAAACATGGCTGAAAGAACAGCAAGATATAGCGACATTAGCTCGGATTCAGACTCGGATTTCAGCGGCTTAAGCGATTCAACAGATTACGCATGTATTGAAACGGATGGTTGTAGTGTGGAGGCAGGTAGCGAAAACCAAATTGAAGAAGAAACTGAAGCTATTGAGCCATATCGCTTTGAACCGTATGCAAGCGAAACCGAGGAAAACGACACGACAGCCAGCGACACGGGAGAAAGCGAGGACGAATTCGGCGATTGCCTTCTAACCAACGATTGGTATGTGTTTGTTTGGCATTAAAGGAAACTAACAACTATGAACTAGGTTTACAGCATATGAAATACATTTGGCAACAACATGCACTTTGAGAGTGCAGACAGCCCAGTTTTCATCAATTAATATATTCTGTAGACATACCCTCATGTCAGCAGGCCAGGGAAGCTAGGGTCGATATTCTTCTCTTGATCATCTTCGGTGGCATAAGGGACGGTGTGAGCCAAGACATCCAGGGGGTTTAGCTCGCTCGTCTGCGGGAACAAACTGCCGCCATTGCTTGCCGTGCTGCCGAGGCCCTTTGTCCCTGAATTGCTCACACACTCCGGCAGATTCAATGGGGGTCTGGCGGCAGATTTCTTTGACTTTATGGTTGGAAATGCATCTGCTTTGAGTGTCGCAGGATATCCACACATTCTTGCCATCTCTGTCGTAGCATAGCTTTCGTGGGTAAAGTGTGCGGAACAAACGACTGACCATTTCGTCGGCTTTCCCCACACCCTCGTATTTTGAACAAATTTCGTCCAATGTCTTGGCACTTTCGCATCTTTGGGCCACTGGTGCAACTTGAATCCGTCCCTGTTGGTGTTGTTACACCCTCCGACAACACACCGACGAGGCATGATGTCTCCAAGGTACGGAAAACAGTCGAAAAAACGGAAAATAACAGAGCTGATTTGACTCGGTGTTTGAGAAAATGGTGGATTGCTTCCCGATGTGATGTCACGTTGTGACGTCATCGCTCCAAAAGAGCGAATAATAGAAAGGTGTTTAATTCGCCAAAATTCACCCATTTAGAGTTCGGAAATGGGTTAAAAAAATATATGGTCTTTTTTCTGCAACATCAAGGTATATATTGACGCTTACATAGGTCTGGTGATAATGTTCCCCTTTAAGGATTGTAAATGTAAAAAGATAGGGGAAACATCTTCTTTTGTTTTAGTATCTTTTTTGTTTGAGGACAAACATAACACAAACCTTCCCAATTGTTAGATGACACTATTTGGTGAACATCATTTTGTCCTACTCATTTCTTGAACTCACCATAGTGTGGACTGTGACGCAACAGTTACATGTTAAAACTTTCACTCCTTCGTCTCATTTTGTACACCAAACGTTTTATGGTGTGTGTGAATGCACAAAGGTGAGCTTTGTTATTGACTTGTTGGAGTGCTAATCAGGCATATTTGGTCACTGCATGACTGCAAGCTAATCAATGCTAACATGCTATTTGGGCTAGCTGTATGTACATATTGCATCATTATGCCTCATTTGTAGCTATATTTGAGATCATTTAATGTATTTTACTTATCTACTCTGTGTATTTAATTTATATTTGCATGTCTCATGACACATTATCTGTATGTAATATTGGCTGCATTTCTGGTAGTTGTTTGTGTGCCATGTTGTTCCAGACCACAGCAAACATTACCTAGCTTGCCAAAGAGTGTAATAAATCTATTAAAATAAGAGGTTTCCTTTAACTTGAACACAAACATCTATACCTTTGGCCATTAAAAGCCAGTCATTTCCAGGAGTTATCTCACCTTCCGAGTAGCCTCTGATTTTACTAATGGTTTCTAATGTTGTAAAAATGTGTAGAATAAATATTACATTTCAACATTTCCGTCAACGAAGATTTGCATCAGCCCTCGACACATAGTCAGTTTGATAGTAGGCTAATATAACTAATATAGACACATTATGTTATTTTGTTAGGTGTGGCGGGTAATATGAAACCGTACATTAAGGAAAAACCATAATTGTACTTCAACCGGTTGTATAATGTAGCGCTTTTATTTTTAAGTCGGAAAAGTGTGTGATTGTTTTGAGAAAGTGTCTTAATGTCGTGTTTTAATGTCGCATTGACTTAGCAATAATAAAAAAAAAATCTCCTTTCGACATCCTGCCGACCGTTTTCTTACTTACTAAAGCAGTCACAGTAACAATCTAAATGTTATCACTGCACCTTTACCGTAATCTGAGCCTGGAAGTGAAGCACCACCCATCTCTAGAACGACGCGCACAGCAGGTGTTTGCACAAGGATGTCGCCTCTTCTCACGACAAAAAATAGTATTTTCTTGTCAAGAGAACAACTTGTTATGGCTTTGAACCTGATATTTCCAGAAGGTAGACTTTCCTTGGTCCATGTCTGCTCGCTTGTGGCTCATCAGTTCACCCGCTAAGGCACGGCCTAATGGTCAAAAAGGAAGTGTTTCCGTTAAACTACAAACCCCGTTTCCATATGAGTTGGGAAATTGTGTTAGATGTAAATATAAACGAAATACAATGATTTGCAAATCCTTTTCAAGCCATATTCAGTTGAATATGCTACAAAGACAACATATTTGATGTTCAAACTCATAAACTTTATTTTTTTAGCAAATAATAATTAACTTAGAATTTCATGGCTGCAACACGTGCCAAAGTAGTTGGGAAAGGGCATGTTCACCACTGTGTTACATGGCCTTTCCTTTTAACAACACTCAGTAAAGGTTTGGGAACTGAGGAGACACATTTTTGAAGCTTCTCAGGTGGAATTCTTTCCCATTCTTGCTTGATGTACAGCTTAAGTTGTTCAACAGTCCGGGGGTCTCCCTTCTGCTATTTTAGGCTTCATAATGCGCCACACATTTTCAATGGGAGACAGGTCTGGACTACAGGCAGGCCAGTCTAGTACCCGCACTCTTTTATTATGAAGCCACGTTGATGTAACACGTGGCTTAGCATTGTCTTGCTGAAATAAGCAGGGGCGTCCATGGTAACGTTGCTTGGATGGCAACATATGTTGCTCCAAAAGCTGTATGTACCTTTCAGCATTAATGGTGCCTTCACAGATGTGTAAGTTACCCATGTCTTGGGCACTAATACACCCCCATACCATCACACATGCTGCCTTTTACACTTTGCGCCTATAACAATCCGGATGGTTCTTTTCCTCTTTGGTCTGGAGGACACGACGTCCACAGTTTCCAAAAACAATTTGAAATGTGGACTCGTCAGACCACAGAATACTTTTCCACTTTGTATCAGTCCATCTTAGATGAGCTCAGGCCCAGCGAAGCCGACGGCGTTTCTGGGTGTTGTTGATAAACGGTTTTTGCCTTGCATAGGAGAGTTTTAACTTGCACTTAGAGATGTAGCGACGAACTGTAGTTACTGACAGTGGGTTTCTGAAGTGTTCCTGAGCCCATGTGGTGATATCCTTTACACACTGATGTCGCTTGTTGATGCAGTACAGCCTGAGGGATGGAAGGTCACGATACTTAAAATGTTATCGCAAACATATACACAGATTAATTTAATTGTAAGTTTCCACAGATGCTTTCATTGTGTGTGGTGACACAGTCTGAGTGTGGGCTGGTAGTGGGATCCTTATTTTGCACACAAAAAATATATATATTAAAAATTAAAACTATAATAATACCAGTGTTCTTTTTCCCAGCACAATTGTTTTAAGACCGATTTGGAGAGATTTTGAGAAGGTAAGGGGGCTGTGCCTAAATAATAAAACGTTAATGAAACTAAAACTATAATAGGACAAATGTTTTGTTTTTTCACAACACAAACCAGCACAAATGTAGCACAAACGTTTAAGACCGTTTTGGAGAGATTTTGACAAGGCAAGGGGGCTGCGTATGAATAATAAAACGTTAATAAGAACAACATATATTAAAATATTATTTCTTTGACAGCTCAAACCAGCACAAATAAAATAATAAATTGGCACACAAGTTTGGAGAGATTTGGAAAAGATGGGCGGGCTGCGTATAAATAATAAAACGTTAATAAAATGTAAACTATAATAGTACAAATGATGTTGTTTTTTAACAGCACAAACGTTTAAGACCATTCTGGAGAGATTTTGACAAGGTAAGGGGGCTGCGTATGAATAATAAAACCTTAATAATAATACAATTAAAGTAATTAAAATGTGTTTTTTTTAGGTATGTCTGATAATGGCTTTTTGCCGATATCCGATATTGTCCAACTCTTTAATTACCGATATCGATATCAACCGATACCGATATCAACCGATATATACAGTCGTAGAATTAACACATTATTATGCCTAATTTGGACAACCAGGTAAGGTGAAGATAAGGTACTTTCTAAAAAAATAAAAATAAATAAGATAAGTAAATTAAAAACATTTTCTTGAATAAAAAAGAAAGTTAAGCAATATAAAAACAGTTACATAGAAATGAGTCAAATGAAGTGTTAAAGGTTAGTACTATTAGTGGAGCACAATCATGTGTGCTTACGGACTGTATCCCTTGCAGACTGTATTGATATATATTGATATATAATGTAGGAACCACAATATTAATAACAGAAAGAAACAACCCTTTTGTGTGAATGAGTGTAAATGGGGGAGGGAGGTTTTTTGGGTTGGTGCACTAATTGTAAGTGTATCTTGTGTTTTTTATGTTGATTTAATAAAAAAATTTAAAAAAATAAAAAAACGATACTGACAATAAAAAAACGATACCGATAATTTCGGATATTACATTTTAACGCATTTATCGGCCAATAATTATCGGACATCTTTAGTTTTTTTGACAGCTCAAACCAGCACAAATGTAGCAAAAATCATTGGGACAAAATGGGGGAGATTTGGACAAGGTATAATTAATAAAAAGTTAATAAAACTATATAAGTTGATTTTTTTTTTTTTGGACAGCACAAACGTAGCACAATTGTTTATGACCATTTTGGGGAGATTTTGACAAGGAATACGTAAAAAAAAAAGGAAACTATTGTAGTTTTTAAAAAAAATAATTTGCCAGCCTAAACCAGCACAAATGTAGCACAAACATTTTGGAAAAAACTGGGGAGATTTGGACAAGGGGAGGGGGCTGCGTATGAATATTAAACATTGAAACTGTCAGAGAGATGGTAACGAGGTGTAAGGTGTTGGATGACATCACTCGTCAGAAAATGTATTTCAGAGTATCGTATTTTCGGGACCATAGGGCGCACCGGATTATAAGGCGCACTGCCGATGAATGGTCTATTTTTGTTCACATATAAGGCGCATTAAAGGGGTCATATTATTATTACTTTTTTTTCTAAATGTAAAAGACTTCCTTGTGGTCTACATAACATGTAATGGTGGTTCTTTAGTCAAAATGTTGCATAGATGATGTTTTACACATCATCTTCAACTCACTTTCTGACAGTCTCTTCAGGATGCACCGTTTATTTACGTGCCTCCACTTGGACAGCGTCTTCTCCCCGTCATCTTTGTTGTAGCGGTGTGTAACCATTTTAATTTTAGATTCTGATTTACATTTCGACAGTCACATCAAATCGGTAACAAAATCGGCCCACTATCACCTCAAAAATGTAACAAGACTTAAGAGGGCTCATGTCAGCTCAAGACTTAGAAAAAGGTGTACATGCCTTTATTACCAGTGGGCTAGACTATTGTAATGGTCTCCTCAAAAAAACTGTCAGGTAGCTAAAGCTTGTTCAGAAGGCTGCTGCTAGAGTTCTAACAAAGACCAAAAATTGTGAGCACATTACAGCAATTCTTAAATCCTTACATTGGCTCCCTGTACATCAGAGAATTGATTTCCAAATCCTCCTGCTCACATATAAATCACTACATGGTCTAGGGCCCAAGTATATCACCGATACGCTCCCACTATATAAGCCCTCTAGATCACTAAGATCTTCTGAGAGCAATCTGTTAGCGGTTCCTGGAGTAAAGTCAAATCAAGTTGAAGCATCATTCAGTCACTATGCAACAAATAGCTGCAATAAACTTCCTGAAGATGTCAGACTTTCCCCAACTCTGACTACTTTTAAAACTACACTGAAAACTTTTATGTTCACCTTAGCGTTCAGCTAAATCTTTTAATCTTTTAACTTTTAACGCCCGCACTGTTTTTATTTTTATTGTCTGCATTTTAATTGTGCTTTTATTTTCTTTCATTTCACTTTGTTGTCTGTGAAACACTTTGAGTCTGCCTTGTGTATGAAAAGTGCTACACAAATAAAGTTGCCTTGCCTTGCCTTGCCTTAATGACATTCAGACTTTACTTAAAACAATAACGAAGAAGCATCTCCTCATCCGCCGGAAATGTGTCCCGTGAAAAACCGTCCGACCGGAACGCTCTAATAACTAAAGTTCCTTGGGTGAATAATGTAAAGTCACTACACCGGTATGTTTTAGTGCTTTCATGGTGAGTTTACTGACAGATATAAGTAAGAACTTGACACTACTTTATATTAGAAATGGCAACAGCGGAGGATGAATGTCACATAACAAGAAGATAGAGAAAAAGAAGAAGCTTATGGGACGGCGTGGCGCAGTGGAAGAGTGGCCGTGCGCAACCCGAGGGTCCCTGGTTCAATCCCCACCTAGTACCAACCTCGTCATGTCCGTTGTGTCCTGAGCAAGACACTTCACCCTTGCTCCTGATGGGTGCTGGTTAGCGCCTTGCATGGCAGCTCCCTCCATCAGTGTGTGAATGTGTGTGTGAATGGGTAAATGTGGAAGTAGTGTCAAAGCGCTTTGAGTACCTTGAAGGTAGAAAAGCGCTATACAAGTACAACCCATTTATCATTTATCATTATCAACTACAGTGTCACATGGACTACAAAGGCGAACGTGCAAAAATTTTCAGGATGTATGCAGATCCCAAATACAGATCAGCAGGTACCAGAAGGTAAGAAAAGTTGCTTTTGCATAATATTGCGAAACAAAACAGCAGATAATATGTCTTACCTTATACACACACACCATAATAATACTCCTATGTTGAAGCACAGTACAATCCATCATCTAGCTCACCAAAGTCTTGCTAAAACATTTTGCGAGATTTTTGAGCACTCTGTGTAATGTTCTATAGTTTCAATGGAACATAGAAAATGTTGGTGTTTTTTACTTGAGTCTTATTGCCATCATAGTGCAGCCTACACGTATCTATTATGTGTGACTGCCATCTACTGGTCACACTTATCATTTCACCATGTACCAAATAATATAGCTTTGAGGTCGGTAAGGAAAACCAGAATTATTCCGTACATTAGGCACACCGGGTTATAAGTTGAGTTTTGAGGAAAAAAATATGTTTTAAGTGCGCCTTATGGTCCGGAAAATACGGTAACTTGAAAACATTGACTGAAAAATTGTACAGCACAAAAGACTGTCAGTGTTATTAAAATATTTACAATGATAAAGGGGGCCAACTTCACAGTATGATGTCATCAGTTGAATAATAAACGCTTCTACTCAGTCGTCTATCGTCTCCGGGTGCGTGTTCTTGAAATAATCATACAATTAACGACATTGTTTTTGTTTTTTTTAAAGCAATGACGTGTTGCGTGGCTCGCTGTTCTCTGACATCATACACGCCTGCTGGTGGCACTTTGGGCTTCCGTTTAGAAGCCTTTTGTGTGCGAGGATCCTTGCAA